>NC_077233.1:203613357-203913357 GCF_027887165.1 Monodelphis domestica
TTGTAGGTGCATCCATGTTGTTTTATATTTGTTTGCCATTCTGAACACAGTGTTCGTGATGGTGAGTTTGAACTCTGAGCATTTGCTATGTAGTAGTAGGCCGTTGTTGTTCATTTTGCCAACGCCGTGTTTGCCGAGCACTCCTTTCCATCTTTCATGGTCCTGGCCAATGTGGGCGTTGAAGTCTCCCAGTAGTATCAGCTTGTCATTTATGGACACTGAGTGCAGGAAGGCACTCAGGTCTGAATAGAACTGCTTGATGGTCTCCTCTGTGCTGGTCAGTGTAGGGGCATATGCGCTGATGATTGTGGCATACCGGTCTTTGCTGAGAGGCAAACGGATCTTCATGAGCCTTTAGCTGATGCCCGCAGGCAAGTCTGGCAGCTGTTTGAGAAAACTGGTTTTGATAGCCAGGCCAACACCATGGATTCTGTCTTCATTTGAGGCTCTACCTTTCCAGAAGAAGGTGTATCCAGTGGTGGGTTCGCTGAGTGATCCCTCTTCTGGTAAGTGTGTTTCGCTTAAGGCTGCAATGTCGATGTTATATTGCTCCAGTTCTTTACCGATTAGAGCTGTTCTTCTCTTAGGCCTTGGGGTATTCTCTCTATCAATTAATGTTCTGATGTTCCATGCTCCTAGTAGGAGTTTCTTTGTATTATGTTTTCTTTGGTTTCAACCGCTTAAAGGAATGATCCACCAGCTGCAGTGTGCTGACCAGGTGTTTGTAGGGCAGGCAATGTCTGAGACACCTTTTCTAGTCCCCTCCCTTGATTAGGGTGAGCAGTGCTGTCCTAGAGAGGGCCGCTTAGTCACCCAGGATGCTGCCGAACGTCTCTGCTGCCCTACAGGGCTGAGCGACCACTGGTCCGTGGGCCCCCTACATGCAGGATTGTGACTACAACTGCCAGTGGTCACCTCCACCTGTTGCGTCGCCACTTCCCCATCGCCGCAGGTCTTGAAGAGGGTGGATGGGGTTAGGATATATGAGTGTGCACAAAGATACTTGTGCATGAAGGAGATTTAAGTGGAAAAGTCGCTGCACAGAGAGAGTCCCACTCTCTCAGCATTGGAAGCCTGGGTCCAGTGGTACGAAAAGTCGTTACACCTGGAGACTTCCTCAGCTGCATTGGATGGCCGGTTGTCTTTTGTGCTCCATCACACCCTAAGCACTCCACAGTGCTTTGCTGCGTCACCATCTCATCCATTGAATCTTCTTATTGGTTTCTTCCATCTGTTCTGCCAAAGCAGTCTTCACATGCTGGGTGAGCAGAGCCCTTGTTCACCAGGGGTCTACAACCCGATGGCTACCCTCACAAGGTTTAGCCAGCCTGTCGAAGCCGTTGCCTGGGGTGTGCCCGCTGCCGCATGCTAGCAGCTACTGGGAGTCACAAGTGAGAGCTGGGTGTCAGGTGGGGGGTCAGAGGCTGGAGAGCTGCCCTAGGAGATCACGACAAGCCCTCCATACCAGAGATACTACCCCTCCCTTCGCACCCATATACCCCACCCCACCCTTAGACCAATATCTAGCCACTATCATTTAGCCTTTCTGATCATATTAGACTGTAGAATTCCATAGACCATTCTTACCTGACCTTACCACTCCTTTATATCCATCTTCAGTGATCTGCTATCACTTTCATCTCTAATGTTTACCTTTATTAAGGTGGATTTTAAAGCTATATCATTTCCTTAAAATTTTTCTTAAATTCACAACCTCCTTTTCTTTCTCATCAAAATCCAGGGTGATTATATCATTAGCATTTCATTTTTGAACACTTCCTATTCCTTTCAAAACATGAGCTTATTACCATCCTATCTCTGAACTCTACAATCCACTCTCCTATTATATGGGGAGCATATTAAATCAATCCATTTCAAACCATTCAATAAACATTTGTCAAGTGCTTACTTTGCACAAGAAACTTACAAATTGTAAGAATAAAATCAAAAAAATAAAACACCCTCTTACCTGATGAAATTTTTACTCTATTTGGGTATATAATAAGTAAATACAAAATAAATGCAAATTATTGAATAGGGAGAGATTGCACATAATGGGGAGGACCATGTAAAGTCTCATGGGAAAGGTGATAATGAAATCTGAGGTTTGTAAAAGGTAGGAATAAGGAAGAAATACATTCTAGACATGAGAACTGCAAAGGTACTGAAGTAGCAGATTGAATGTCATGTGAGAGAATAGCAGCAATTCATTAAGAATGTGTAGGATAGTCAAATTTTAATAGAAAAAAGCAAGGAGAAACAACAGGTACACATTTATATGTATAAAATGGAAGTAGAAAATGCTGGGTGATTTGGGATAAGTCTGAAGGTTTTAGATGAGAAAAGAAAGATTTGGACTTAGGTAGCATCAGACACAAAATTTATTTGGGAAGTTTTCACAATATGGTGTTAGAGATATTATAGGTGGAGTTTTCTTATTACAAACAACTTATTCAACGCCTGAAATTGGCTAAATTCCAAGATTATCTATTGGTTCTTCTAATAAATCTTCTCTACTCTTCTCCAGACATGGAACATTATTGATTTAATGAGAAGATGCCATTTAGAAGTGGCTAAATGATTAACTGGAAGCTCTTGCCTTCTTTCTAGTTATTGTGTGTGATATTCTCTTTCATTTCCCAACCCTCATCCCACCTCTCTCCTCAAGCATCTAGGTTCCAATGCAATGAAGGTACTTCACAAATCTATGTTCTTCACCAGTCTTCTTCTCCACTCATCTGCTGCCTGCCCCCTCTTAAGATCATAGATCTAGAGTTAGGAATGAGCCCAGAGACCATCTCATCCAAACCCTTTATTGAGGCTACCACTGTTGATGTACTCAACTAATATTTAAACACTTAACATCTTTCTGGATGCTAAGAAGACAATTTATTAAAGCATATGTGATTCACATTGACAGGTTTAGAGTACTATCCCTAAAGAGAAATATAGAACCCTTAACTGAGAATCCAAGGATTCTTGGGCCGACATGAAAATAATTAAGAAGAGCATGTCAGAAGAATTATTTCACTTTAAAACAAGTTTAACTTATAGAGATAATGTAAGTATCTATGTTGTGTGATGATTTTTATGAGTACCTAAAAAGTCTTACCCAACATAACTCATCCTTAATCCTTTCCATCTAAAGTCCTGATGCCTAAAAGCTCATCACCAGAATTTAGTCCTTTGAGGTGAAGGCATTGATCTACCTTAAAAATCCAAAAACTTCACAAAAGGATAATCCTCAAGATTTTATTAATAGGGTTAGATAGGTAACATAATTTATAGAGCACTGGGCCTTAAAGCTGGCAGTATATGTGTTCAAATCTAGCTTCAGACACTTTCTAACTGTGCAAACCAATTTTTTTAGCCCTTGCCACTCTTCTGTCTTAGAATTGATACAGAAGGTAAGTATTTTAAAGATTTTGTCAGTCATGTATTCCTTAGTGTGACTGAAAAATCTTAGAGGAAGCTTTTATTAGATAGGGGCAAATGTAAGGGGGGGAAATTTATAAGGGGTTAAAATTAAAGGGTTGGACTAAATTATTTAAGAGTATGGTCATCAGGAATTATTACACAATTCCAAATGATTTTTATGGTAATTTATTTACAAAAAGAGAAAGAGTAAAAGTAAAAAAACCAGAGAGAGCAGATATTTTGGCCTGGTCTGAACCAGACAGGGCTTAAGAGGCCTAGTAAAGAGGGTCCAGAGGTAAATTAAACTAGGGTTCTAGCCACAAGGCCTCTTTCAAGACAAGGGGCCTCTCCAGAGGCTAATATTTCCAGAACAAGCCAGGAAAAGGAGTCAACCTTTTTCATTCATCCATGTGGTAGTTCAAGTGGGAAAATAGGAAGCAGTCCTAGATCCTCAGTCAGAGCTCCTCCAGGGTCAAGTTGAAGGCACCAGACCTGGTCACAGGAAGTTCTTGGCATTTTTAAAGACCATTCCTTTTTGTCACTTCCTTTGCCTTCCTTCCATTTTAAGTGGACCCATTATAGTCTATAATTTTTTTTAGGACTGCCCAGGAGGCAGTCAGTGGATTCTGATTCATCACCAACTATCGAAGAGATGTGTCACAGATCTCCCCCACTTACAGATAAGTGGGATGGTGATTAAATCTGAAAAAATGGGGAGGGGAGAGTTAATCCCATCTTCACACAAGGTAGAATGAAAATTCAAGCAAAAGGAGTGATAATATGGCATGGGGTAATACACAGAAATAGGTGACGGAGTGAAGCTAAGAGAAAGGACACTGGGTTTGGATTCAAATTCTAGCTGTGGTATTATCCATTAATCCTTAAGCAAGACACCTAATCTCTCTAGGGTTTTTTTTTTCAGTTTCTTCATCTGAAAAATGGGAAAACTGGACTAGATATATAAGTTTCTGCCCATCTCTAAATTTTACAAGATAGTTTGATCCTTCTCAGTTTTGCTTAAGGTCCGTCATATCCCACTCCACTCTAGGAAAGGAGCCAATAAAAAGTACTAGAATTGGAAATGTGGAGCAATGAAAAGAACTTTGGCTTTAGAGCCAGAATTGGTGGGTTTAATTCCTACTTCAGCCTTAAACTTACTTATGTGACATTGAGAAACTCATTGAAACATTTTGGGGTCTCAGTTTTCTTTTCTGTAAAATGAGGCTTGAGCTGCATGATACTTCCAATTCTAAACCTGTGTTCTATAATTAGGACATAGAAGAAGAAAAACACTGGTATTGCCTGGTCCCTGAGTGGGTGATATCTCCTGTCAGGAGGCCCTCAGAAGTCTTGGCACTATCACATCTTGACAATGTTTATGAGCCAAGGTGACCAGTCTTTATTCTAAGTGTCATAAGTGAATATAAAAGTCCTTTATATACCTTCCCTTGTTTCCCCCATTCCTTTTCCCAAGCATTCTTTCTCAGTCACTAAATAACGATTAAGCAATGGAAGCAGAAAAAAAAAAAGCTGTCTGAATGGTGTTACAAAGATACAGAGATTACCATCATCCCGATGGTACTGTCATGCACTGTATGTTGACAGGACAAAATGTTTTATTGCTTTCTCTATGTGATGATATAACTGTGATTTCTGAAGCTCATTGGCAGCATCCAATGGATAGATGGAAGTGTTTTCTATTATCCCATGGATAGCCATCTTAGATAAAATGCAGAAAATGGTATTATGGATGGAATGCCACAGAGGAGAAATGGTGATTATGGTCCTATTCATCCAGTTCACAGTACAGTAAATTAAAGCTCAGTGAGTGCTAATAGTCTTTCTCCGCCAGGACTTGGCAATGGACAGCCATAAAAGAAAACAGGAAACTGAATATATGAGCCAAAGGAGTACCAGAAGGAAAGAAGAGTGCTTGGGAAAGTGGAGGGGGAAATGAGCTGAGCGGGAGGGTGGAAAGGGTGAGAATAGGGATGAGCACAGGAAGAATAAAAAAAAAAACCTGGATTAATGAATGAGAAGCTTTGCAAAAAAAAAGAAAAAAAAGGGGCTTATTGAAAATGTGAAATATAAAGGAAGGTTCATGATTTTAAAATATGGGAATTTAGATTGGCTTACTTAAGAAACCTGATATCACACTTGCTAATTTATAAAACATCCTATAAACTCTCATCTGAAAAGTAGCCAGACCAGTGTTCCTCATGTTTCTGGGATATTATCATCATCATTGTGTTGCTTCCTCTTTGTCAATAATAATAATAACCATTATTATTATCATATGTTATTATTGATAAACATAATGTATGTTCCTTATCGAAGAGGAAGGATTTTAGATGAAAACTTTAAAATTAGGGACTTCTAAGACATCTTAAAGTAAAAGGTGTTACATCCATTCTAAATTAATCCACTCATTAATTTTCCTTGTAAATATTTATTGAATTCCACTGTCCTCATATGATTGGTATTGCCTAGAAGAGATGACATAGAGCCTCTTTCTTCAAGAAATTTACTATCTAGTTGTCATAATGTTTAATCTGGCTTCTTGCCCCAAATTCCTCCAGCTAGGTCACCTCCTCCCTTACATTCATATTAGCCTCTGAGACCAAGATGCATCACAAGCTAAGAAAATGTAAGTACCTATACTTAAGTAGCTCAGGCTGCTCAGCACATCTAGTGTGGCCCCTATTCCTATTCCATTTGCCTAGTCCAACCTTACTACCTTTCCCAATACCTTCTTCCTCCAGTATTATGGTTCTTTTAGTATTTTTAGCATTTACATTAGGGATTATTAATATTTTTGCATTTTGTGGACCTCTTTTGTAGTCTGATGAAACCTATGGACTTCTTCACTAAGTAATACTATTGCTGTTGTTTTTAAATCATATTAAAGTTCAATTAGAAATTAATGAAAATAAAGGTGTGATTCTCCCCCTACCCCATTCAAGTGTATCCCCACTAAAAAAAATCTACCCCCAGATCCCTTGAGAATCATAAACCCCAGAACTTCTGCTTTATTATATCTAGTGCCCTTTACCTGATATACAAGATTAAGTTAATGAGGTCAGGGGGTGTTTCATTGTCTTCATATTCCTAGTGGACCTGGGACAAAGTAAGCACTTAACAAATACACATTGAATTGAAGTTTGTTTAATTCAATATTCATGGTTTAGTTCCCTACTCTTCCCTGTCATAGTCTCCTGATACTGATTACTTGCTCATCTGGACTTCAATCTACTCCCTATTTCCAAAATTCACTTGCACTGTGATCTGTCTTCTTCTCTTCTTGCCAACCTTCCCATTTAATCTTTTCCTGATTATTCATTATTATTTTTTTTTGACACTAACTACCAAACTTTGCAAATCTCTTCTTATTTCTTGTTGAAATAGTCCCCTAATGATGTAACTAGTCTTCTGCTCACTGGAATTTTATCTCTATTTCTCTGGAGACAATGGATCAGGACCTAGATGTTGGCCATATCCAGTTTAGCCCATCCTATAGAGGCCAAATTCCTGGAATGTACTGGTAAATGTTTAACAAATGGCTTTCCAAAATAAAGATGTACATATGACACATTTTGAGTTTAATCAACATTATTAACCATTTTCTTCATCACTTTCTTAACAACAAAAACAGCAAAACAAAACAAAATCACACCCTGATTTTTATCACTTGCTGATTTTTGAGGTTGTAAATGTTTACACTGAAAATTTTACAATAAGCTCTCATAGGTCAATTTTAATTGGCTCTGGTACACCCTTGCTGAGTTTCCACATTCACAATTAGGAAAATAAAACATAAAATCATAAAAGTTAGATAATAGTGTAAAACAAAATATACTCAATTATAAAATGAAAAAATCAGATAGGATATGCAACAGAAGTGAGTGGAACAGATAGCATTATAGAAAATACTGTCCTTGAAAGATCAGTGTAGTTTGTTAAAGAAAAAGGTAGAAACAATCCAGGGAGGGAGATGGAAATTTGCTTTAAAGGCTTAGCTATATTAGCATCAATTTCATTGTTAAACTTTTAACCATGCCTTTTTACATTCCCTATATTTCCCAAAGTTTGTACTTTAGCAATCTGTGGCTCTATAACCCACTCTTTAAGTTCTTTGTCATAACCCATAACCCAGAAACATTGTTGTATATATTCTGATAGTAAGAGTCAGATGGCAAGAATTCAAGCACTATATCTTATATAAAAGTCATAATGAACTTTATGTCAGTGACTTAACATTTGCATTGTATTTTAGGGCTTACATAGCACTTTATAAAAAATGAGGGAAATGAATATCAGAGACAATAAGTGATTTGTCCATGTCTACACAACTTATAAATAGTAGACTAGAGCTTAATATTCCAAGTCTTGGATTCTTCCTTTCCTACCATGTGATCTCTCTGTTCCTCAGTTTTCTCATCTGTCAAACCAGCCATCCTTATATTTTCACTACTTGTTTCACAGAACAATTGTGAGGAAAGTACTTTTTTAAACAATAATATTTTATTTTATCATTTCCAAGCATTATTCATTAAAGTCAAAGATAATTTTCTTTTCCTCTCCCCCAACCCCCTTAGCCGACGCGTGATTCCACTGGGTATCACATGTGTTCTTGATTCCAACCCATTGCCATGTTGTTAGTTAGTCTATTTGCAATAGAGTGTTCATTCAGAGTCTCTCCTCTGACCTGTCCCCTCAACCTCTGAAGTCAATCAGTTGCTTTTCCTCAGTGTTTCTACTCCCACAGTTTGTCCTCTGCTTATGGATAGTGTTTTTCTCCTAGATCGCTGCAGATTGTTCAGGGACATTACACCGCCACTAATGGAGAAGTCCATTACCTTCGATTGTACCACTGTGTATCAGTCTCTGTGTATAATGTTTTCCTGGTTCTGCTCCTTTCACTCTGCATCACTTCTTGGAGGTTGTTCCAGTCTCCATGGAATTCCTTGACTTTATTATTCCTTTTAGCACAATAGTATTCCATCACCAACATATACCACAATTAATTCAGCCATTCCCCAATTGATGGGCATCCCCTCATTATCCAATTTTTGGCCACCACAAAGAGTGTAGCTATGAATATTCCTGTACAAATCTTTTTCCCCATTATCTCTTTGGGGTACAAACCCAGCAGTGCTATGGCTGGATCAAAGGGTACACTTTCTTTTATTGCCCTTTGGGCATAGTTCCAAATTGCCCTCCAGAATGTTTGGAACAGTTCACAACTTCACCAGCAATGAATTAATGTCCCTACTTTGCCACATCCACTCCAGCATTCACTACATTTCTCAGCTGTCATGTTAACCAATCTGCTAGGTGTGAGGTGATACCTCCGAGTTGTTTTGATTTGCATCTCTCTGATTATTAGAGATTTAGAACACTTCTTCATGTGCTTATTAATAGTTTTGATTTCTTTATCTGAAAACTGCCTATCCATGTCCCTTGCCCATTTATCAATTGAAGAATGGCTTGATTTTTTGTACAATTGATTTAGCTCTTTATAAATTTGAGTAATTAAACCTTTGTCAGAGGGTCCTATGAAGATTTTTTTCCCCAATTTGTTGTTTCCCTTCTGATTTTAGTTTTACATTGGTTTTGTTTGTACAAAAGCTTTTTAATTTGATTTAGTCGAAATTATTTATTTTACATTTTGTGATTCTTTCTATGTCTTGCTTGGTTTTAAAGTCTTTCCCCTCCCAAAGGTCTGACATGTATACTATTCTGTGTTTACCCAATTGACTTATGGTTTCCTTCTTTATGTTTAAGTCATTCACCCATTTTGAATTTATCTTGGTGTAAGGTGTAAGGTTTTGATCAATTCCTAATCTCTCCCACACTGTCTTCTAATTTTCCCAGGAGTTTTTATCAAATAGTGGATTTTTGCCCCCAAAGCTGGGATCTTTGGGTTTATCTTATACTGTCTTGCTGAGGTCCCTTGCTCAAGTCTATTCCACTGATCCTCCTTTCTGTCTCTTAGCCAGTACCAAATTATTTTGATGACTGCTGCTTTGTAATATAGTTTAAGATCTGGGACTGCAAGGCCCCCATCATTTGTGTTTTTTTTTTCATTATTTCCCTGGATATCCTTGATCTTTTGTTATTCCAAATGAACTTTGTTATGGTTTTTTCTAAATCAGTAAAGAAATTTTTTGGGAGTTCAATGGGTATGGCACTAAATAGATGAATAAGTTTGGGTAGGATGTTCATTTTTATTATATTGGCACATCCTATCCATGAGTAGTTAATGTTTTTCCAATTGCTCAAGTCTACTTTTAGTTGTGTGGAGAGTGTTTTGTAGTTGTGTTCATATAGTTCCTGCATTTGTCTCCGGAGATAGATTCCTAGGTATTTTATTTTGTCTAAACTGATTTTGAATGGGATTTCTCTTTCTAGTTTTTGCTGCTGAGCTGTGTTGGACATATATAGAAATGCTGATGACTTATGCGGGTTTATTTTGTATCCTGCAACTTTGCTAAATTTGTTGATTATTTCAATTAGCTTTTTGGTTGAATCGCTAGGATTGTTTAAGTAGACCATCATGTCATCTGCAAAGAGGGATAACTTGGTCTCCTCCTTGCCTATATTGATGCCTTCAATTTCTTTTTCTTCTCTAATTGCTACTGCTAGTGTTTCTAGTACAATGTCAAATAGTAGAGGTGATAATGGGCATCCTTGTTTCACTCCTGATCTTATTGGGAATGCATCTAGTTTATCCCCATTGCAGATGATATTATCTGATGGTTTTAGGTATATACTATTTATTATTTTTAGGAACGATCCTTCTATTCCCATGCTTTCTAGTGTTTTTAATAGGAATGGGTGTTGTATTTTATAAAAGACTTTTTCTGCGTCTATTGAGATAATCATGTGGTTCTTGTTGGTTTGCTTGTTGATGTGGTCAATTATGTGGATGGTTTTCCTAAAATTGAACCAGTCCTGCATCCCTGGTATAAATCCTACTGTAAATCTTGAAATCTCTCAGTCTTGTGAATGTTAAAAATTTCCCCATTGGGGTATTCTTAATTGGAACAAATTCCCTACTGAGAAACATTCCCCATTTTGATGTGAGAACTCGCCAGAATCAGAAATGGGAAGACCTCTACTCCACCCGTACTTAAGACTGCTTTAGGCCAGAAAACTCCTTGCTAAACAAAGAAAGTACTTGGATCCATGCTTATGGTGGGGCAAGGAGTTCTTTGAGCCAGGCCTGTTTTTACAATTGATACAATGAGATGCTAGGTACCTAAAAGGGTCAGGCAAGTTTTCTCTTAATGAGATTAGTTGACTCAGCTGTGCTTTCTCTCTTTCAAACTTACTGAGGAGATTTGCTCGACACAGCAGCATTTTTTCTGTTTCAGACTTACTGAGGAAATTGGTAGACTTAGCAGGAATTTAGATGGGCAGGCCTTTGGAAAGGGTCTACAGTGATTGGTAGATTAGGGACTTAGGGGAGGTGGCATGGGAGAAAAACCCCTATATAAGAAAAAGCAGAATCTCTTGAGGAGTTATCCTTTTGGCGAAATCCTTTTGGAGGATCTCTGATGAGGATCACTTGGGAAGAATCTCTTGAGAGAGGCTCTGGAGAAGGGAAGCTCTTGGAGGACAATCTCTAAGGAGGTCTCGCTGGAGCTCTCTCTGGTGAAGTCAGCTGAGATGGAGCTGGCCTGGTGTCACTAGAATCCTTGTTTAGGCAGACCTTGTGGTGAGTGTTAAAAGACTGACTGACTGATCTCTCTCTTAAGACTCAGGTCTAGGCCATATTGGCTTGAGGCCCTTCATAATTATTCCTTTCCTACTCTTTCTCTCTTTTTCTAATTCCTCATTATATTGTTAATTAAAAATCTCTATAAAACCCAGTTGATTTGGGTATTTGAATAATTGGGAATATTTCCCTGGCGACCACCTTATATTTGATTTAAAAACCAAGACACTGTAGTGAAACATATTTTCTGAGGTCAAATTTACTCACCCTCCCTTATATCTATCACAATTTATATCTTCCACCATTTTAACTCACTACAGTTTATGGGCTTCACTATTTTAATTACTACACTACTTGATCACGGCGGATGACGCTTCTGATCTCTTGCTGGAGTCTTTTTGCTAGTATCCTATTTAAGATTTTTGCATCTATATTCATTAGGGAGATTGGTCTATAATTTTCTTTCTCTGTTTTTGACCTGCCTGGTTTTGGAATCATTACCATGTTTGTGTCATAAAAGGAGTTTGGTAGAACTCCCTCTTTGCTTATTATGTCAAATAGTTTGTATAGTATTGGGATTAACTGTTCTCTGAATGTTTGATAGAATTCACTTGTGAATCCATCGGCCCTGGGGATTTTTTCTTAGGGAGTTCTTTGATGGCCTGTTGGATTTCTTTTTCTGATATGGGATTATTTAAGAATTCTATTTCTTCTTCTGTTAGGCTAGGCAGTTTGTATTTTTGTATGTATTCATCCATATCACCTAAATTGGTGTATTTATTTATTGCCATATAATTGGGCAAAGTAATTTTTAATGATTGCCTTAATTTCCTCTTCATTGGAGGTGATGTCCCCCTTTCATCTTTGATGCTATTAATTTGGTTTTCTTCTTTCCTTTTTTAAATTAGATTTATCAGTACTTTGTCTATTTTGTTTGTTATTTTCAAAGTACCAGCTTCTTGTCTTATTTATTACATCAATAGTTCTATTGCTTTTGATTTTATTGATTTCTCCCTTAATTTTTAGGATTTCTAGTTTGGTTTTCTGCTGGGGGGTTTTAATTTGATCTCTTTCAAGTTTTTTTATTTGCATTTCCAATTAATTGATCTCTGCTCTCCCTAGTTTGTTAATATATGCACTCAGGGATATGAATTTACCTCTGATTACTGCTTTGGCTGCATCCCAAAAGGTTTGAAAGGATGTCTCACTGGTGTAATTTTTCTTGATGAAATTATTGTTTCTATGCTTTCTTCTCTAACTAAATGATTTTGGAGTATCATATTGTTTAATTTTCAATTAGTTTTTTATTTGGTTTTCCATGTACCATTACTGATCATTATTTTTATTGCCTTGTGATCTGAAAAGGCTGCATTTATTATTTCTGCTTTTCTGCATTTGTATTCCATGTTTCTGTGACCTAGTGTATGGTCAATCTTTGTGAATGTGCCATGTGGTGCTGAGAAGAAGGTATATTCCTTTTTGTCCCTATTTATTTTTCTCCATATGTCTATTAATTCTAATTTTTCTAAGATTTCATTCACTTCTTTTACCTCTTTCTTATTTATTTTTTGATTTGATTTATCTAAATTTGATAATGATTGGTTCAAGTCTCCCACTAATATGGTTTTACAGTCTATATTTCTTCCTTCAATTCTCCTAGTTTCTCCATTAGAAATTTGGGTGCTATATTATTTGTTGCATATATGTTGATTAGTGATATTTCCTCATTATCTAAAGTCCCTTTTAACAGAATGTAATTACCTTCCCTATCCCTTTTAATCAGGTCTATTTTTGTTTTGGGTTTATCAGATATCATGATTGCAACTCCTGTCTTCTTTCTGTCAGTTGAGGCCCAGAAGGTCTTACTCCATCCTTTAATTCTGACCTTTTGGGTGTCTACCTGCCTCATGTGTGTTTCTTGGAGACAACATATGGTAGAGTTTGGGATTCTAATCCATTCTGCTATTCGTCTACATTTTATGGGTGAGTTCATCCCATTCACGTTCAAAGTTATGATTGTCACTTGTGGACTACCTGGCATTTTGATATCCTTCCCTAATTCTAACCTTTCTTCTTCAGCTCTAACTTTTTAATCTAGTGATTTACTTTAAATCAGTCCCCCTTGTCCCCTCCCTTGATATATTTCCCTTTCTAGTCCCTCCCTTTTTGTTCCCTCCCCCACCCCCTCTTCTTCCCTCCCTTTTTTATGTTCCCTCCCCCATCCCCACCTTGGTTTTCCCTTCTCCCTACCCTTGTTGGGTAAGATAGAATTCAAGATCCCAATGGATCTGGTTGTTATTCCCTCTCAGAGTTGATTTCCCTGAGAGTAAGGTTTAAGTAAAAACTCTCTTCCTCTCCTTTTTTTAGAAGTTTTCTTCCCCTCCCCTTCCCATGTGAATCTTTGTGTGAGAAAGATTATTCTGTTTGGTCTTTCTTTACCCCCTATTTATACATTACATTTTCCCCACATATTAATATACATAGATTCATATAAATATAGTCCTTATAGAAGAGAGTTTGAATAAAAGAAAAAGATAACATTTTTCTCCTTTTCCCTTTCCTTCATATCTACCTTTTCAGGTATTCCATGCTCTTTGTTTTTCGATATCGAACTTTCCACAGAACTCTGGTCTTTTCTTTGCAAAAACTTGGAAATCCTCTATTTTGTTGAATGCCCATACTTTCCCTTGGAAGTATATAGTCAGTTTTGATGGGTAGCTGATTCTTGGTTGAAGGCCCAGCTCCCTTGCCTTTCTGAAAATCATGTTCCATGTCTTATAGTCATTCAGAGTGGAACTTGCAAGGTCTTGTGTGACCGTGATTGGTATTCCTTTATATCTAAATTCTCTTTTTCTGGCTTCTTGTAAGATTTTTTCTTTTGCTTGAAAGCTTTGAAATTTGGCAATTACATTCCTGGGAGTTGTCTTTTGGGGATTTAGTGTAGAGGGTATTCTGTGAGCTCTGTCAGTGGTTGTATTGCCCCTTTGTTCTAGAATCTCTGGGCAATTTTCTTTCATTATATCTTGTATTATGATGTTGAGTTTGCTGTTTATTTCTGGCTTTTCTGGTAGTCCAATTATTCTTAAATTGTCTCTTCTCCCTCAATTTTTCAAGTCTATGATCTTGTAGGTGAGATATTTTATGTCCTCTTCTAATTTCTTGGTCTTTTGGGTTTGCTTTATTAATTCTTGCTCTTTTACATGCTCGTTGCCTTCCAGTTGGCTGATTCTGACCTTTAAAGCCTGGTTTTCCTTTTCAGTTTGGTCTAACTGGTTTTGTAGATGCATGAATTTCTTTTGCATTATTTCCCACTTTTCCTCCCAGAAGGCTTCCATCTTTTTTTTTAGATTTTTTAAATATATTTTATTTGATCATTTCCAAGCATTATTCGTTAAAGACATAGATCATTTTCTTTTCCTCCCCCCCACCCCCCATAGCCGACGCATAAGTCCACTGGGCATTAGATGTTTTCTTGATTTGAACCCATTGCTTTGTTGATAGTATTTACATTAGAGTGTTCATTTAGAGTCTCTCCTCTGCCATGTCCCCTCAACCTCTGTATTCAGGCAGTTGCTTTTCCTCGGTGTTTCCACTCCCATAGTTTATCCTTTGCTTATGAATGGTGTTTTTTTTCTCCTGGATCCCTGCAAGTTGTTCAGGGACATTACACCGCCACTAATGGAGAAGTCCATTACGCCACAGTTTATTAGTCTCTGTGTACAATGTTCTCCTGGTTCTGCTTCTCTCGCTCTGCATCACTTCCTGGAGCTTGTTCCAGTCTCCATGGAATTCCTCCACTTTATTATTCCTTTTAGCACAATAGTATTCCATCACCAACATATACCACAGTTTGTTCAGCCATTCCTCAATTCATGGGCATCCCCTCATTTTCCAGTTTTTGGCCACCACAAAGAGCGCAGCTATGAATATTTTTGTACAAGTCTTTTTGTCCATTATCTCTTTGGGGTACAGACCCAGCAGTGCTATGGCTGGGTCAAAGGGTAGATATTCTTTTGTCGCCCTTTGGGCATAGTTCCAAATTGCCCTCCAGAATGGTTGGATCAGTTCACAACTCCACCAGCAATGAATTAATGTCCCTACTTTGCCACATCCCCTCCAGCATTCATTACTTTCCTTTGCTGTTATGTTAGCCAATCTGCTAGGTATGAGGTGATACCTCAGAGTTGTTTTGATTTGCATCTCTCTGATTATAAGAGATTTAGAACACTTCTTCATGTGCTTGTTAATAGTTTTGATTTCTTTATCTGAGAACTGCCTATCCATTTCCCTTGCCCATTTATCAATTGGAGAATGGCTTGATTTTTTGTACAATTGATTTAGCTCATTATAAATATGAGTAATTAAACCTTTGTCAGAGGTTTCTATGAAGATTTTTTCCCAATTTGTTGTTTCCCTTCTGATTTTAGTAACATTGGTTTTGTTTGTACAAAAGCTTTTTAGTTTGATGTAGTCAAAATTATTTATTTTACATTTTGTGATTCTTTCTATATCTTTCTTGGTTTTAAAGCCTTTCCCCTCCCAAAGGTCTGACATGTATACTATTCTGTGTTTACCCAATTTACTTATGGTTTCCTTCTTTATGTTTAAGTCACTCACCCATTGGCTTCCATCTTTTTGATCATTTCTGATTCAAATTCTTCATGGGTTTGTGGAGAGTTTTCATTTCCTTTGGAAGGTTTTGGAGCATTTGCTTGTGTTTCCTCTTCTATCTCCTCTGTATTTTCTATTTTTGGTGCATAAAAAGTGTCCAAAGTAGCCCCCTTCTTCTTCTTTTTCTTGGAGTGTTGAGGCTATTCTGTGCTGTTTGCCATCTCTATCTGAGTGAGGAGGTCTAGCTTTTCTTACCTCTGTCTGGTGTTCAGAGGCTTTAGCCCCAGGCAAATTGTCCGTTCGTGGGTGGTACTGCTCTCAGTTCCCTCCCGATGCTTCTTTGTTGCCTTACTTCCACACTCTGAGCCTGGCTTTGCACTATCCCTGAGGTATCTCAGAGCCTTTGTGGGCCAGAGAGGCCTGAACTCTGAGAGGGGAGGGGCCGAGGCTTCCTGGAGCACCTAGGGCTCCTGATAGGATTAACTTCATTTGGGTTGGATTGAGTGTTTCTTAAAGCAGGGACCTTCCCTGAGACTTGGATGGAAGGATCCAGCCAGAGGGGTACAGGATCCCCTCTGTCTCTCTCTGTTTCCCTGCTGTCTGGGTGCCCCCATGACTGGTTCAGGTTGTTTTCAGGATGTGGCCTTCTGAATAGCCAGCCCTGAGGGTTACTGTTGTCTCAGAAGACCCTGCACTCTGAGGGGGAAGGGGCCATGACTTCCAGGAGCTCAGAGGGCTCCTGATAGGATTAAATTCCCCTGAGTTGGATTGAGTGTGTCTTAAAGCAGGGACCTTCCCTGAGACTCTGACAGAAGGATCCCTCCAGGGGGCTATGGGCTCCCCTCTGTCTCTCTCTGTTTCCCTCCTCTCTGGGTGCCCCCATGATTGGCTCAGGTTGTTTTCAGGGTGAGGCCTTCAGAATAGCCAGCCCTGGGGTCCTTTTGCTGGCTCTTCAGTTCCTGCTGCTGCCTCGGACTCAGAGCTCTGGGTTGGGGGGGGATGGGTCCTACGACCTTCCTTCTGCCTATCCCTTAGATCTGAGTGATCTCAGGTTCTGGCTTTTGAAGTGCTGTACTGTAGTAGTTAAACTTGTTGATGTTGTAAACTGTAGTGAGTTAAAAAGGTGGAAGATATAAATTGTGATAGATATAAGAGAGGGTGAGTAAATTTGACCGCAGAAAATGTTTCACTACAGTGTCTTGGTTTTTAAATCAAATATAAGGTGGTCGCCAGGGAATATATTCCCAATTATGAATATGCCCAAGTCAACTGGGTTTTATAGAGATTTTAATTAATAATACAATGATCAATCAAAGAAGGAGAGAGAGAGAAAAAAAGTATAAGTATGAAGGGCCTTAAACCAACATGGCCTAGACCTGAGTCTTAAGAGAGAGAGAGAATCAGTCAGTTTTTCATCACTCACCACAAGATTTGTCTTAAGCAAGGGTGTCTGGGGAACAGAATCTCCCCAGAGGGAGTTCCAGCCAGAGACAGCCTCCCAAGGGACTTCTTCTCAAAAGATCTTCAAAGGGCCTCCTCCAAAAGGATCTATCTCCAAGGATCCAAGGATCTATCTCCAAGGATTTATGTCCAAGGATCAAGGATCTCCAAGCCTCCCTTCCTCAAGAGATTCCTTTTCTTATATAGGGTTTTTTTTCCCTATGTCACCTCCCCTAATTTCTACCATCTACCAATCACCATAGATGTTTTATAAAAGACAGCCCATCTGAATTCCAGCTAAGTCAACTAATCCCTTCAGTATGTCTGAACCAGAGAAAACACAGCTGAGTCAACTAATCCCATCAAAAGAAAACCTGCCCGACCTTTATAGGTACCTAGTATCCCATTGTATCAATTCTAAAAACAGGCATGGCTCAAAGAACTCCCTGCCTCATCATAAGCATGGGTCCAAGTACTTTCATTGTTTAGCAAGGAGTTTTCTCCCCTAAAGCAGTCTTAAGTACAGGTGGAGTAGAGGTCCTCCCATTGCAAGGAAAGTTTTCTCCCCTAAAGCAGTCTTAAGTATGGGTGGAGTAGAGGTCCTCCCATTTCTGATCCTGGTGAGTTCTCACATCAAAATGGGGAATGTTTCCAGTAGGGAATTTGTTCCAATGGAAATTTTTTTCCAGTGGAAATTTTTTTAACATTCACAAGTCTGAGAAATTTCAAGATTTACAGTACCTTTTGATTCAGGTCCAGGAAGAGGGTTCCCTGGATCTATCCTGTTGTTTGTTTTGAATTTCGGTGTCCTGGGAGCATACAGTTTGAGATCTGTAAGGAAGGGGTTTCCTGTGATCTGAACTTTAACTCTCTCTAAGCTGCCATCTTGACCGGAACTCTCGAGGAAGGTACTTTTGAAGCCAAATATATATATGTATTACATATATATGAATTTTCATGACAGTTTTGACAGTTTTAGTGCTCATTCTTATAAGTGCTTTTATAGTAAAACAAAGCAATTTGACATACTATTATATTAGTTAAACTAATATTAAGTTAAAAGTTTCAACTGTTAGTATTTTGAAATAAAAATTCAAATGAAGGAACTGAGGATCAGAGAGGCTGACATAGCTGAAAGCTATACTGAATGGCAACTATGGCTCAAAATTCAGTTATTCTGATTGTAATAAAAAAGGGTTTTCTGGGTTTTTCCCCTTTATTTTAGTGCTGGATTGGTTTTACATATGCCACAATGAAAAGGAGACTAGAAAATTGTACTCCCAGCTCTGAGAAAGTGAAGGTAAAATTTATGACTCAGAAGTAGAAATAAATTTTCCCCAGGAAGAACATAACAATAAAGTTTTAATGTTGCACTGTACACCTCAACTATAGCAGTTAAGAAATTAGAGCAGTTGAAGTTTAAGCAAATCTTTTCTTATATGACTTACTCTTAACATTCTCCAAAAATAAAGAGTGGGGAAAGACACTGATAGCTTTTCTACTCTACCAGGGAAAAAAAATGGAATGGAATGTTAATAGTCCATCCATTTTTGTCCTTCTACCTTTTACATCTGCATCTGTCATGATAATTCCATGGGCCTTTCAGCAACAGTCTCCCACACAGTCTAACAAGGGAAAACGCTATTTTTATTGAGAAGGAAATGTGGGTTTGGGCACTGGAACTATTTCTGGTTCCTTTTGAAAAGTGTCGCAAAGTCCATAATTACATATGAACATTGACCAAAATAAAGAAGCATGCTAATTAACACATGTCCACAGACCTAGGAGCTGCAGGAAATTAGACTATACCTAAAACAAGGTGGAGAGTAGTTAAATACAATTTTTATCTAAGTGGAAAATTCCTCCACTCTAAGCCTAATGGGATGATAAATGGACCCAAGGGTTGTTATAATAAAAAGGCTTAGCTCACTGGATAAGGTGGTATACCAGTGAGGTATTGGGTGGTTTGTGGGAACAGGAACAGGGGGTGAGAGAAAGCCTATGTTCGAGTTGGACTGGCAGCTTCTTCTCTCTCACTCAAGTGACAATAGGGTGTCAGTTATCACTTGATGACCCTTGAATAATGGCTGAGGGGATTTGATGTCACTCTCCCCAGTTAACCCCACTTGTGGATGGTTTCTATGCCTCTTCCTCAATGAGGATTTAGTGGCAAGCCTTGGTCAAGGCTTTACTACAGAGGGAATGATCTCAGGTGCCCTTTGTGATACCAATCCCTAGTTTTTGAGGTAACTCTCCATAATATTATTGAAGGCCAAAACATATATCTGAGTGCTACAGAGGGGTTTGCTATTGGGATTTAGGTGAACTGGAAGATGGGAGAGAGAATTGGTGGCCCTACCGGAATCCTACAAGGTCCATCATCTGATGGGCCTGTGACAGTGACCAAAAAATGTCTCCACCCCTTCCCAGCTAAATATTCCCTTTCTATATAACTTAATCACTAGTTTGTCCTAAGAGAACTAAGTAGAAAATAGTTCAGGGAGGCAGGGAGGGTGAAGGCAGGCATGGCCTCCTTTGAGAGTCCAACAGCACCCCCACCCCCCAGGGGATCAAGATGTCTTTCTTCCCATTGAGGGAGGTAATAGTTGTATATTTGGTGAGAGATCAGCAACAAGCTTGGAGAAAGAAGCAGGGTCTTCTCAGGTGGCTTCAGTGATCCTTCAGCCTCCCAAAACTGGTCTTCACAGCTTCAGGTCCCAAGTCAGAAGCCTCAGAGATTCCTCAGAATCCCCTTAGAACCATTGGTCCTCCCAGAAGTCTCAGCTCCTCAACTGCCACTCACTTCTTTTGATCCTCATCTCAGCATTCCAGATCTCCCTGCTCCCATCCTTACATCATGGATCAAAGATGTTCTTGGGCTTTCAGAGGCTATGACCAACCCACATTCTAGGAGGCACTTCTGTAGAGGCAAAAGCTTTCTGCACTGGTCCAACAATAGACTTTATATGCATGTCAATTGTTCAAGAAGTATTCTGGGTAAGTAAGGAAAGACTCATCATCATATGTCTTGTTTTATATAGACCACAGCTTTCTTTAGAATCTGGAAAATCTGCAATCAAATCCTGCTCTAATAGATACTAACTGTCTCAACCTGTCATTTTAGGCAACTCTCTAAGATCATAAGTTTCAGAAAATGTATTCCCTGTAGTAATGAAACTATAGGTCCAGACCAGGCAACAAAACAAAATCCTCATAAAATCAATGGCCCCTAACCTATGAGCAAGGACCACTCAAATGCTATAAAGTTATTGTAAGGAGTTTATGAACCTTTATTCTTATCAAGTATAGTCATTTTGATTTGTATTTCCTCTAAGAATGTACAATTATTAAAATTATAAGCAAACCTTCCTTCTATAGAATCAATAAATAACATGAATCCTAGACATCATGTAGGTATCATTATTTTTCAAAAGCATGACAGATACTGTTATGATTAATGACAAATAAAATCATTTGAAATTGTTACTATATTCAGAGTAACTTTTGCCTTTATTTATTTTTTAATAAATGGATGGTATGAAATATTATCATGTGGTGGTTAGACCCCAAATATCTTGGCATTCAAAAGTAATCATCCTTAAAAAATGTCAGAAAATTCCATACTGACTAATGGAAAAATGAAATATTTGGCAATGGAGGTAGGAGAGTATATACATTCATGAGGCAACAAATCTTTGAAGTAAAGAGAAAAATATATTATAATAACCTTCTATATTCCTCCAATAGTTGGGAAATGGAAAGTGCCATTTTTTCAATGACTAAAAATCTGCATATCTGATCCTGACCTTTTCCATTTTATTCCATTTTAGAGTAAATAATCAAGTTAAATGTTTATTCTATATTTGTTAGTTCAGAAGATTCTTCAGTCTGGCATTTCCTCAGTCATCATTTTGAATATCAATAATGATGAGGGATAGTTTCATGAATTACAGAGAGACCTAAATTTGCAGTAAAAAGTCCTAAATTTGAGTTAGTTCTGCAACTTCCTGAGTAAGCCATTGAGTATATTTAACATATCTGAAAGTCATACTATTCATTTGTCAAATGAGGACAATGACTACTGGACTTCATAGGTTTATTAAATGCTTGATTGATTGATACTTCTATAATCATTAGAAGGCTCAAATGAGCTAATACTTTGCATTTTACATCTTAAATCACTCTGTAAAGTCAGTTCTTATTAGGAATAGGAGTTATTTAATCCAATGTCTTGTACATGAGAAAATAGTTCCAGAGAGAAATGACTTGCTCAAGATAACAGAGCTTTTAAGTAATAGAACTAGAATTTGGACCTACATGCTTTGACTACAAGTTCAATGTTTCCACAGCAATTGTAGAGAACCTATATCAAAGGAATTTAATATGTAGATTTGCTATTAAAGAGCCTCCTTATTTATTTGTTTTTCATATTCATGTTCTTATGTGTATGAATCAACCAATTAATCAACCACTTTTATTAAGCATTTACTATTTGTCCCACTACATTAGATACTAGAAATCTAAAGAAAAAAAAAAAAGAAACCAAATAGCCTTTCCTCTCAAGGAGTTTACATTGCACAAAGGAAGATTATCCTTTTAATTTATTTTCCTACCAAAAGTCTCTCCTCACTCTAATCCATTCTGCATTTATTACCAAAGTGATTTTCCTAAAATGCAGACCTAACCATAGGACCCTTTCCTATTTAATAAACACAAGTGGATCTCTATCACCCCAAGATTCAAAAGGAATGTTTGACATAAAAAGTTTTCCCAGATTGTCTCCCACCTTATCAGACTTATTTACCACATTCCTCTCCATTTACTTTCTGGTCTAGTTATACTACCATAGTTTCTCTTCATTAATCCATGATATTTCCTCCATTTCCTTTATATGCTATGCCCTGATGGATGGAGGATGCTCAGTACACACTTCACTTTTTTCCCCTGACTTTCTTCAAATCCCAACTCAAGTACCTTATTCTGCAGGTGATATTTCTTGGTTCACATCCATATCCTAGTGTCATTTCCTTTAAGTTTACTTTGTGAAATTGGTTTTATGAATATGTTTACATAGATTTTGTATATGCCTATGTGTCTGATCTATTAGACTGTAAGCTTCCAGAAGGCAGTTACTGTTTTGATCTTGTTTCTTTACATCCTGGGCTTCAAGCACAATTCCTGGAACTTAATAGATGTAAAATAGATACTTCATTTGATTGAGACAGCATTACATATGTAAATATAAACAAAACAAATACAATGTTTTGTTTTTTTTCTTGAGGAAGAATGTTTAACAGCTGATGGAGGAGTCATCAGGAAAGATATACTGTAGATTTTTTTTGAAATTGATAAGAAAACTAGGAATTTTAGGGATAGATGGAAAGAAAGTTAATTCCAGTTATGGAGGCAGCCTTTATAAAGGCATGGAGATTGGAAATGTGCTATTGTGTTTGATAAATAATAAGGTCAGTTTGGATACATTTCAAACCATGGAGTAAATGGAGGAGTGTAAATATAATATGACTAGTAAACTAGGAGTCAGTGTTGAATTCTACATCACAAATGGATATTTCAAAAAGCCTGCCCAATAATGACAGTGCGTAGAATGGAATGAACTACTTTCTATGCTTAGAATTATAGTTATCTTTTTGCTTTTTTAGAATATGAGGTATTCAGAAAGGTGAGACCTGGTTTCCCAACCTGACTGTAAAGAAAACATTAAAAAGGCATTTTAGGAATATGTTCCATTGCATGGATTTCAATAAAATTTAACTAAGAACAAATTTGATTTTAATAAACCAGATGGAAAAAAGGAAATGAGAGATAGAAAAGCTATTTCACTTATTTTTTGGAAGGAATGTACATCAATTAACAGATTTAGAGTCTTTGGCTTGTTTTTACAAAATAATGTGATATGTACAGGAAGATAGGAAGATTCGTGGTATCTGTAACTCTTTCTTTAAGATTTGCAACTTCCGTTAGAAAGTAATGAGTTGGAGGAATAGACAAGGCTCCTTCTAACAATTATAAGAATCAGTTAATTAGCACAGAACATGAGCCTTAAGCTGCATTGCTCAACAAATCATTTATTTTAATGAAGTAACCTTTCTTGATCAGAAACGTTTCTAAGACAAAAAATAATTACAAAACATATAAAAAAATAAACCAAGGGCACTCTTTATAAATGGAGTTTAGGACCAGAAGATGTGTATACGTCTCTTCAAATCTAAAAGCTTCTTTTCTCCCCCCTTAAAAATGAGAATATCATTGTCACTTATCTACCTCTCAGGGGTAACGTGAGGATTAATTAACTGTAATGTGCTCAATCAGGATTAAAGAAGAGTATGTCAGCCATGCCCCAGATGGTATGGGGCCTATTATGTAAGCACTTGCCCATTTTGAGAGGCAAGAGGAAATGAAACTGACTTAGGGGTCAGTTTAAATTGGGCTCTCCCATGGGATGCTGCACACCATGAGAATGGTGAAGGAAGAAGCAATGATACATTAGTAGCCATTCTAACTGAAAAGACTGATGTTGCATTGGATAGAAAAAATGGTTAGATTCTATCAATCAGCTGACAAACACATATTAAGTGATATAATGGTATCACTTAATGATGAATGCATCAGAAGGTTTGATGAATAATTATTTATTAATAGGAGAAAGTGTTTCTGTGTAGATGTATGGCTACAAACATCTATCTTCTTAGGCATATGAAAGTCATAAGGTAGAATACAATGAGCCCAGGATTTAAAGTAAAGTTTTAATCCTGTCATTGTGACCCTGAGAAAGTTGCTGCACATTTTTAGCACTCAATTCCTCAGCTAAAGAAGAGAGGTAGTGGTTAGGGGGAGAAACAGGGCTAGATAAGTTTGAATTCAACTCACCAAAAATTATTATATTAAGGGCTTATTATGGGCAAGAAACTAAAGATACAAAAGGAGGGAGGTGGCATGTATGCTAGCTACCTGGCAGGATTGTTGTGAATATAGGATTTTAGCAACTAGAGGGAGTCCCTACCTTCATGGAACTTACATTCTAATTGGGCTGAGGGGGGAGGGGAAGATTGATAAAATCCCTTTCAATTTTAAATGAGGATCATTTAACACTATATGTCAGAGATGACTATAAAAATATACATATATATGTGTATAGTCTTATAGATATATAGTCTTGCTCTAGACCAAGTGTTTGATATTTTTAACCTTTTCTTTGTGTGAAGAATCCATTTCTCAATATGGTGCAACCTAGAGACCCCTTCTCAGAAAAAAAAAGATTAAAAAATGCATAAATGTATTACATAGAATTGCAAAGAAAATCAATTAAATTGAAACACCATTAGCAGAAAAATTTTTGTTTGGTTTTCCCAAAAGCCCCTGCCTAAATCTTTCTATCTCAATTTTGATTTAATTAGGATCTTATCTTATATCTGGGCATGTGTAATAAACCAAAGAACTTCTTTACAGTTTCTTAAAGTTTTCAATTAATTAAAAATTACATAGAAAAGAATTCCAAATGCCAGTTTAGATTGACAATTCAGAATGAAATTAGCACTCTTCTGACATTCCAGAAACATTCCTAAGTTAAAAATTTATTTTGTCCTCGGGTTATCATTGAAGTCAAGAAATTCAAGGAAATCATGGAGTAATCAGTTTGTGGCTCAACAATACTAAAAATGTGTGTTGGGTGGGGAAAGTCCTTAATGTTTGATTTAGAATGTTCCTCTGTCAGGAAAAGGCAACTTAGGTTCTAGCCTAAATCTCCATCAAGTCTTTGAGGTTAACAGACAAGGCTTCAATAATAAAAGTAGTAGGTACATATAGATATACACCACAGTTTTGGTTTGATCCTAACAGAAGTAAACTCCTTGAATGCTACAGACAGGGATTAATCATGGGTCAAGTCAGTCGCATTAGGACTTTTCTGATATAGAAAGATCTTTAGATGTAAACATCCTACTTTAGTACTTTTTTTTTTTAATGTTCGAACAGTCCCTCCAAGGCCTAAAACGACCATTAAAGAAAGAGGGAAAGGAAAATTTCTTTGAATTTGAATTTTCACTTACTGGTTTCTGCTGTATGGAATTTCTTGTTCTATAAAAAATAATGTATTTTTCCTACTAAAAAGTTATTTGAAAAATAGCTCTATAAAAGTAAGGAAGTTTAACAATATATTAATAACATTAATGCTAGGAGACATCAATTCTCAAAAAACAATAACATCAGTGAAAGTACAATGAACCACATATCAAAGACTTATACTGTCATTAATACTCTGAGGTAAAAGTTGACTCAAAACTAAGAGATAATAGATTGATGTTAATCCTATAAGTAGTTCAGACAGAATTTCTTAATATAGGGGCTTGCTGAATAATGGAAAAAAATTGTCAAAAGCAGTGATAGAAGTAAGCGTGAATTATTCTGACACATTTTTGGAGGAGAAAATCAAAAAGTTACAGTTGTAAGGTTGACTTTCCAGGATGAAAAATGGTTATGTAGAGATTGATTTAATTGAGATGGGGATAAAAGCAATGTGCTCCATTAAGCATTTTTTTTTAATTTTTTAAATGGGGAAGGGATATTTCAAAGAGTCACATATTTTCCTACCAGAATCTACCATAAAAAGTGTTATGATTAAATTGTAAATTGCCCAAAATAGAAACAAACTTAAGAAATTCATTCTTATGCCCATATTTTGAAATTATTATTATTATTATTGCATTGTAGGAATCTCCCCCTAAAATTCTTCTCTGGTACTCCATATTTGTGCAAAAGCGACAACATTTTCAAAGGCTGGTCCAAGGATTTTTGAGATCTGGCAGATCCTATATTACTGAAATTCTTTGAATAAGGGCCCTGAAACAGAATGTTTCTGTTATCTACAGTCCAGCCTACTTGATTGCAATAAAGGCCATCCTTTGAAGCCTGAACAGGAAGTGACTAATATTTAGTTTTTTGTTTGTTTGTTTGTTTTTTTGTTTTTTTCAAGAGGGAAGAGAGACAAAAAATTATAAAACTGTCTACAAAGTCAAAGAAGGATTATAACTGATATTAGGGGAAATGTATCCATTTAAATGATAATATCACAGATCTTTTGAAGTGAATACACTTTTTTTTTAAGTAAGATCACAAAATATAAAGACACACCCTAACACTAGAAAAGCAATTTTTAAAGGTAGGAAGAGAAAGAGATGGCTACAATGCCATAAAAAAGACCATATAACAAACAGTTCTAACTCAGGACTATAAATATTTAAATGTCTGCAGTATTTGTTCCAATACTTTTTTAGTCTTGGTTTTATAAAATGGATTAGGTGAAGGATAAAAATCTTTTCTGGTCTGCTGTTGCTGGCAAACTGCAGAGTGAGCCTTTAGGTCATCTAGTTATCTTAGACATTTAATTATAATTGACCTAAAATGGTAAAGTTAAACTATCAGAATTATCATCTGTATTCTAGGCACTTTACCTTCTTGTATGATTTTTTTTAAAGAGGGAAGGAAAAAGGGGAACATTTACAAGACATCTTCAAATATTTGGGAGTTAAGCAAGAAAGCAAAAAGTCATTTTTTAGTACCCATTATGTACTACGTTCTGTGTTTAGAAGGATGAAAGGAGAACTTTTTCAAATGTCAAGTAGTTGACATTTTAATAATAATAATAATATATATGTGTATATATATATATACACACACACACAAAATACATTCAAAGTATCCTTTGGTGGTGTGCCAGCCTCTGTCACAGTGGTCAAGTAAGAGGAAATCCCACTTGCTCATTTGGTAGGTGATGACTGAATTAAATCTTAAAGAAAACCAGAGTTTCTAGGAGGTAAAGATAATATGGAATCTAGTATCAGCTCCAAGCAATGCCTTGTTGTGAGCTTCATATTTTTCCCCTAAACTTTATTCTTTTTTTTCAGTAACAGTAAAATGACACTTTAAGCAGATCCCTCCAAAAATGCTTCCATGTGCAGTCAAAATATTATGGGGCTTTTTTACCTAGAAATTTCTTTTATAATGTGCTTTTCTCACAAAAACCATGTGAAATATTATAAGATCATAGAATCTGAGAGCTGGAAAGGACCTAAGAGCTCATATAGTCCAGCCCATACATTGAAGACGTTCCCAAAATATAACCAACAAGTAATTATGCAGCCTCTATTTGAAGATTTCCAAAGAGAGAATCACCACTTTCCATTGTAATCCATTCTGGGATAGCTCTCATCATTAAGAACTTTTGTTTTTGTAATTTCTTTCTTAAAACTTCTATTCATTTATTTCTCCTATTTCTGCTTTCTGATGTCAAATGAAGTAAATACTTGAAGACAATTATAATGTCTCATGTCTCTTCACTAGGTTAAACATGCCTAATTCTTTCAAACTTTTATCATATAACATCTACTCTAGTCTCTTCACCATTTGTTTACCACCCCTTGTATTTTCTCTAGGTTGTAATACTTAAAATGTAATACCTAAAAGTGAAGCCAATACCTCAGAAGCAGTCTTATAATGTCCTAGGGCAATATAATGTTCACCTCTCTATTTATGAAAGCTTTGCCTCTGTTTATTGAATTAACTTTCACTGGTGACTCATACTGAGCTTGAATTCCACTAAAACTCCTAAATACAAATAGTATTACTTGAAATTTTTTTCTTTTCCTTCCTTCCTTCCTTCCTTCCTTCCTTCCTTCCTTCCTTCCTTCCTTCCTTCCTTCCTTCCTTCCTTCCTTCCTTCCTTCCTTCCTTCCTTCCTTCCTTCCTTCGTTTCTTCGTTTCTTCGTTTCTTCGTTTCTTTCTTTCTTTCTTTCTTTCTTTCTTTCTTTCTTTCTTTCTTTCTTTCTTTCTTTCTTTCTTTCTTTCTTTCTTTCTTTCTTTCTTTCTTTCTTTCTTTCTTTCCTTCTTTCTTTCTTTCTTTCTTTCTTTCTTTCTTTCTTTCTTTCTTTCTTTCTTTCTTTCTTTCTTTCTTTCTTTCTTTCTTTCTTTCTTTCTTTCTTTCTTTCTTTCTTTCTTTCTTTCTTTCTTTCTTTCTTTCTTTCTTTCTTTCTCTCATTCTTTTTTTTCCTTCCTTTTCTGGTGGATGGGGAAAACAGATCATTTCATTAGTGAGGTTTAATAAATACTCCATTGATTTAATTATCTATATTTACAGATCAGGGTATCCAGGTTTCAAAAGAGTTAAATAACTGCCCAGAGTAACACATCTAGTAAGTATAAGAGCTCAACCTACATACCCTGACTCTCTTTCCAATACTCTCTATATCACATCTCTTAGATAATTCTTCAGTAATTGTTTTATTGAATGACAGACTTATTTTATACCAACTTTTTCCTGTCTTTACCCCTCTCTTAGAGACTCACAAAGAAAACATTATAAACACATTTAAAAGGGATGAAAATATAGAGCTAAGTACCATTAACTTACAGCTCAGAATAACTTGACCTAGTGAGGCTCCCACACACCCTGTCTGGACTGTGAAGCCCATATGTAGGAGACAACTTTTGATGATGCCTTGGGTTGGTGAAAAGTAATAGAAAAGAAAACAAAAATCCACTTTAGTATATACTTCTTCCAGTTACCATCTCTCTTGTCTCAGACCTCCAATCATGTTGTGGGAAGTATTTCCATATCCCACTGAAACCCATTATCTAGTTATTATTTATCATATCAAACATCTTCTTTTAATATCTACTTCAATGGATTTTCTTTTTTTCTCTTTCTTTTTCTTCCCCACCCCTCTCCATTTTCTCTATTTCTATCAACTTATACAACCCTTAGGGAAAGGGGAAATTGTTTACAAGGTGTAATTGATGCTAAAAAAAGAAATCAAGAAATAAGATCACAACTTCAGTGAGGAATGTTTGATCAAGAGTATCGTAGGAAATGTAATTAATGTACCACACACACACACACAAAGACAGAGAGACAGAGAGGAGAGGGAGAGAGAGAGAGAGAGTGACTGAGAGAGACAGAAAAAAATGAAAACAATTCAATATCATTTCTGATTTCATTAAGTGAGCCACCTTTTAGAAGAAAAAACCCCACAATATTTATGGCAATAAAATTTTAAAGTAATGTATTCTTAGAAGAGATTTCCCTTTATCAAAATTGATTTACTTTGTGACTTTCTAAATTTGAGACAATCATTTATGATTTTGATTCAAAAAGTGAATACTGTTCCCCTTTGTGTATAAGACAAAATCCAAATTTCACTCTGATTGTTACAATCCTCCATAATCTAACCCTGATTTTTATCTTTCTAGAATTATTTCAGGCTTTCTCTCCTATTAGTCCTCCATTTCACCATTTGTCTACTTTATTTATCCACACTATTCTGTTTTACAAAAGTGCCCCTTTTCTCCATTATGGAGCGATACTTCTATTATGAAGCAACAGACTGTGAATGTGGAATGTAGTATATATTGAAAGACGCAATTACTGTGTCAGTTTTTACTTAAGTACTGTTATCTATCATAGGGTGGATTTAATTGACAAATTGTATCTAGGAAATGCTGTGATACAAAACCAAAAAGTATCAATAGAATTTGTAAAAAAATACATATACATACATGCATAAAATATATGCATATATATGTAAAACACATGTATAAGTAACTACAATTTTAAAGTCATTGAAGCTTAAAACTACTCTTACACTTTTAGGATAGAGTGTATATATAATCCTATATAGTTTTTAAAGATTAATTAACATTCTGCCTCTACCCCAACCACTCCAGCATCTTAAGTGTTCCTTTCCTATAAATTCTTATAGCACTTAATGTTGACATTATTTTACCATAAATTGTTTTATATTATTAGATTGTTATCTCCTTGAGGTCAAGGGCCACATATTAATTTCCCTTGCATCCTTCATAGAGTCTGGTACATAGTAAGTCCTCAGTAAGTACTAGTGGTTTTTATATGTGTGTTTGTGATTATTAGAGATTTTGTAAAATTTAACTATATAATCTTTTATGTAAAATTTCACAAATAATAAAATATCTAACTAGAGCTACAAGGAAATTAGGATGAGCTATGCTTTGTATTAGGCTGCTAGATGTAGAAGATGTTTATAGTACTTATAATCAAGCAAGAAAAAATCTGAATTTGTCAACTAGTAAGGAAATATATTTGATGAAATACAAATCTAAGTGATGGTGTGCTTTCTTCACTCTGTGGTCCATGTTCCTCACCTATGAAGTACCTTCCTTTATGTGATCCAACACGGCCTTTCTTAAAAGTGTCTTCCTAGTCTTGTGAGGTCTCCATCTTGTCCCAACATATAGAAGACACACAATGGAGTTTCTGTTCTGAAAGTAGGCTTATGTCTTTAAGTCTGATTCTTTGAGGTCTTCTGTCAATCTCTTTATTAAAAAATGAATTGGAGATGCCTTCCATTCCATTTGCCTGGACATATTATTTTTTCATTGCTTGTCACAAGCACCAGGACTGCTAGTTAAGGCTCGATGGCTAACACAAGAGAAATAATGATCATCAAAAATTTCTTTACAAAATAAATCAGCCTGCCTCATTTGTATTTTCAAAGATGATATTTTTCTTTAGTGAAAGAGATTAATACACAAAGAGAAGACATACAGATATTTGTGAATGTTTTTTTCCTTTATTTTATGTCATTTACTACATGTGCTTGTCTTTATATCTTATGTGGATTTATATACCTATATAATTATTCAGTGTGAAAGTTTATGTCAGTGTGATTTAAACTTCTAGAAGTCAGAAAGTTCAGAGTTTGTGATTCCCATAGCAACCACAATCCCACCCCTTTGTTTTTATATAGAATTTGTATAACTGGAAAAGTTGTTAAGTTTTATATCTTAATATAAACATGCACTCATGTTGAGTGTCTTTTTATAGTTGCTTTGGGGACCACAAGTTTGAATTTCCTGATTTTCTTTGCATTTAAATTCTCAATTGGAATATTGCAGTGGCTGAATCTTCCCATTTTTTTTGAAGCAAAGTAAAAAGAAAAGATAATATCAATTTTTTTTAAAAAATCAAGTAGTCCCTATTCTGTATTGCTTTTGACTAAAGGAAATAACTAAAGAAAGAGCAGGAAATTGTATGTTTTTTCCTAATAAAACAGGGGATAAATAGTTACAGAAAGTAGGAATTTTACTTAAATTATTCTTTGTTGTGTACAATTCCCTTAAAATGATTGTATTTTTGCCCTAATTTCTAGCATCAAAGAATACTTGAGATTAAAAGAGAAAAACAGAAGAATATTCAGCTCCCATTGGAACTTAAATTTAGATCTAGAAAAAAATCTTAGAGGTCATTGACTCTAACCTCTCATTTTACAAATGAGGAGACTGATGCTCAAAGAACTTATTTATTTATCTAGTGTCATAACATTAGGTTCTGTGACAGGTTTCTCTAAGATTCCCCTAGTCATAAAAAAATGGGCGGTTCCCAGGTGAAATTGCGTCAGTGTTTGCCTTCATTTTATTTTCCTTTTTTAATTATTTATTTAGGGAAATCAACTTCATTAAATGCATTAAGTATAAACAATCTGACATTTTATTAAGACAATATATGAATTCTTTCAATTTGTGAATTTTTCCCTTTTAAAGTATAGTGGTTTGACATTTTCTCATAATTGCTTTAATACATACTCTAAAACCACTTAAACAGTAATTATCATAATAAGGATATATTTTTTAAAAAAACATTATGTAGCCCAAAAATATAGCATCTTGATAGAGATGTCTGCCTCACACTCAAGGAAAAGAGGTTTTATGAACTGTGAAACCATACGCTTCCTCTATAAAATGTTCCTCATGGTTATTTTAAAAAGCATCCATATGACAAAAACCTTAGTGTCATTCCCACCCCATATTTTCCATAATTTTATGTCTATTCATACAACATCCCTTAAGATATTCTTGATCAAATTATAATTACAGAGTAGACTTTGTAAGGTCATTATATTATCTCCCTCCAGGTAAGGGCATATTTAAGCCACTAGAGAAAAATGAGATCCAGGATCTTTTAGGAAAAAATACTTTAAAATTAATATAATAACAATAGCTATGTCACTACTACATATAAGAATATAAAAAAAAGTTAAATCCAGTAGAACTATTAACTATTTTATGGGCTTAAGGGAAATCCAACTGATTTATTTCCATTGGTAGTAACAGAGGATATGTCAACCTGTCCCCGGATCTTACTCACCACCAAGTATCTTTAAGAAATGTAGGCATTTGGGTATCTCTTTGAATGTCTGAGTCATTCTATGAAAATTGAAATAGACTCATAATTGGTCTCCCTTTTAGTTGAATTTTTAAAATTCGGTTATTTTCGGGAATCAAATTTGCTGGATTCAGTCTAATCCTTCTGCTAACTTTGATAACCATGTTTTCCAAATAAACAGAAATTTTAGATTGAATTATTAATCTATTGCTTATAGTTTTCTGATCAGTTCATTGTGAATGCATGGAATCTCAGAAACCAAGGGAAAACATTATGAACAAAAGTTTGTTTCATTTTCATCAGAAATAGTTAAGTTGCTGCTTAATTGTTTAAGGGAGAATGGAACTTGATGATGGTTGGTGAATATTCTGCCAAGTGAAAAAGGAAGCCATCCAAAGTTGCAATAGCCAGAGTTGTGTTGGGGGATTAGCATCCATCTGCAAATCTTTTCATTCTTCATTTAATGCTTCCTACTGATTGCTGTTCATTTTCATGAACTCCAGGTAATTGTGTCTATGGTCATAGGGCTTCTCAGCCTTCACACTGCTCTGCTCCCCAATAGATACTCCTACAGTATAGATCTGATCTTTGATTTAGAATCCACAGTGTGGCTCATTCTTAACTTCAGGATGTTCCATATACATGAAATTCCACCTCTCAATTAGAATGCCTTTGTACAGGAATGTGTATGTTCTCATGTCTATCATGCATTTCCTCTTCATCTCTCCCTCTAGAATCCCTGTCTTCTTGTAAGGCAACTATCAAATCCTAATCCCAGTAGTCTTTAATATCTAGTCAATGGAAAGTCTTTTTAAAAATATGTTTTGTATTCAATGTTCTATATATGTGCTACTTTCTGTAACAGAATGTAAGCTCCTTGATATAACTTGTTAATGATTGTCATTATCCTCACTATATGATGTAATGAATGAAATCTGGGAGGCATTTATAAATTCTTATTTTATGAATGAATTTGATGTAGCAATATTAATTGTAGGCTTATTTGAAATTTCTCTCTGTAAGTCATGCTATCCTATGATTAGTTCTAGGAGAAACCCAAAATCATCTCTACAAATCCTTAGAAGAGTCAAGTAATTGAGTCTTGTCCAGATCCAATGTAAGTGCAGTTGAGAAGCAAGCTCCCAGGAATTCTGGACAAGACTTTTCATGTCTCTCCCATAAAGAATGGGAATGCCATGGATCAGATCCCTCATCAGAAACAAATATTGAGTCTTTACTTTGTCATATTTTTTTATATTAGTCACTCATCTTCTCAGAAGGAAAAAAGAGCAGCTTTTAACATTCTTCTATTACCATACCTGAGGATAAAGGAGATAAAGAAATGAACAGGACAGTAAAAGGACCTCCATCAAACAGACCCTAATTCCTTGACACGGTTACAATTGTTTATAAGTCGTTCCTCTAAGATAGAAATATCGTTCCTTTGAAAAAAAGCAGGCTGCCACAGGCGGCAGTGGTGGTCACTCAGGGAGCTCTGCCATGGAAGGAATTTTTGTTTGAGTAGTTTGTGAGAATTATTGCTCCCAGGCCAGGGTGATTACTGCCACAAAAGCACAGCCCTGTCAACGACCTTAGCAAGGCACTAGTCCCAGGAGTGCTGCTTATCTGAGTGGTAGTTTGTTCCAGGGAGTATGTTTTCCTAACCTCATATTGTTGCAGACACCATCACAGAGCACAATTTAAACTTAGTGATAGATTGATAGACAGCAAGATAGAAATCTTTGGATTCATGGAGAAAATTAATAATGGGACTAATACAAGGCCCCATATCTACTGAAATATAAACTTGGAGCTGTAAATAGAAAATAACCTAATATTTTTCAGTAAACCTGCGTTTCTATGTATGCTAATTTACTTATTTGTTTTCATGAACTTTTATTTTTAATTTCAAAAAGATTTTAGACAGGAGAAGGGAGATGTAAGTGGTTGAATGCTCAAGTATATTCTGATATTAAATAGACAAATTTGTTCACTCTAGGTCATTAGTACAAACATTGATTGTGAAAAGGATATTACTTCAAAATGCTAAGCAATTGCCATTTCTTTCCTCTAGGTTCCACATTTCCATATGCCTCTGTTTCAAGCTGTCTTATCATGAATGCCACATTGGCTTTCCCAACTGTTTCCCAGAGGTATAAAATAGCAATAGAGAAAATTTTAAAGGAGAAAATGGGGAAGTCTATTGTCATGACCCTCTCCTAATACTTTTACTGGAAATTACTTTTCTAGATCTTTGACTTACTCTGAACTTAAATTTCAAACTCTAGCAGTCAATTGCAATTGAAATGGCAAGAACAACTCCAAAGTTGCATAATATTTGATATTTTCTGTGTTTCTGATTCTTAACTAATCAAGGATGATCAGATCTCAACTTAGAGTACATTGTCTGACCTCCTGTACAATTCTATTCAACAAACATGTATATGTGTTTTTATATATGTATATATATGCATCTGTTTATGTGTGTGTATGTATGTAGATAGATAGATAGACAGATAGATAGATAGATAGATAGATAGATAGATAGATAGATAGATAGATAGGTAGGTAGATAGATAATGCCCTGGACTGGGTGATAAAATGTAATATAGCTCCTGTCCTCTAGGTGATTACATTTTGCTGCAATATGAAACAAATTCAGAAATGGATATAAAAAAATAAGGAATGGCAAGAACAAAAGAGAGAATGAAGTGATATAGGGAAATTTGAAGATGGAAAAGAGCCATTTTTTCTTGGGGAAGCTTAGTAGAGGAAGACAATGGAGTAAAATATCTGACCTGTGCCTTGAAGGTAATGGAAAATTATAAAAGGCACAGATTTCAAGGGATTTATCCCAAATATGAAGAGCAGCCTGTATAAATACATGGAGGTAGGAAATAGAACATCAAGCTTGATGGACAGTTAGCAGTCCAATTTGAAAGGCACATAGAATATATTAAAAGCAGTAATATAGAAGGTTTTACAATAGTATACATTTAATTTATGTGTCTCTAGTATTTGATTTAATTCTCAACATTCAGCTTGACTAATAAATGATGACAAACACTGAGCTGAACAGCTTGAAGGGATATGACTCATCATCTACTCATCCAAATATTTATTGACCTCAATAAATGAATTAGGCAGAGGTATACAAGCTTTTTGTGATTTTAAATCAACTAAGAAAAATATTTTACAACATCCTAAATTCCCTGTATAAATGAAGTGATCTGTATCCATATATGGAGGTGAATTTAAGTCGAAGAGGAAGTAGCTTCCTAGATAGTAGGGGTAGCAGAAAAAAAATCTTTTTTCCTCAATTATCATTTTTGTCAGTCTGCTAGAAAGCCAGAAATTTCACCCTTTAAGATCAATGACTTTAGGTCTCTTTCCTCTATGAAAATAAAAATCTGTCAGGTAGCAAAACTATTTTAAATCAGTTATGTCATTAATGTCTGAGTATAATTTTGCATATGTAACCCCTTTCTCTTTTTAATTTTCTTTTTCATTATAAAATTAATTATCATTAAAATATTTTTTCAATAACCCAAGAAGTATAAAACTACGAAGAGAACTGTCATGTCATTACTTTAGTTTTTTAAGTGTATATTATTTAACAAAATAATATATTTTTTTATTTTTTCCCCTCTGTGTATTTTGTGGGTTTATTGATACTTTTTTCTTTCTTTTCTCCCCTAGAGTACTACCAGCTAACTCAAACTTGATCAAATGCCCACACCCCAAATGGACATTCTTCATTGTGACAATGTATAGAAACACTTCACAGAGCAACTTTTGATTTGAATATGGCACAAATAAATGCATATATGAGAAAATGATGTAAAGATGCATTGAGAACACAGAGTACCTCACAAAATGCACAGGTCAAGATAAAATACTTCATTTTTGTGCCACTTAGAATCTAAGCATGAAGAAGGCAATGCTCCTCTGAGGAAATGGACAACACCAGGAGGTAAAGAAGTGCTGAAAGTGTAGGAAGAAGGGTGTCAAAAGCAAACTTTATCTACTTCTGTGTTGCTAGTGAAGCCTTACTGCCATCAAGACTAATGGAATCAAAAAAGGACCCTATTATCCAATCAGAACATTTTGAGAAATTTTTTCTTTTAGAAATTTCTTTCCTCTCCCCATGACTCTCTCTCTCTCTCTCTCTCTCTCTCTCTCTCTCTCTCTCTCTCTCTCTCTCTCTCTCTCTCTCTCTCTCTCTCTCTCTCTCTCTCTCTTATTTTGGAGTAGTTTGTGGTCAGGCCTTAATAATAATGAAAGATATGAGCATTTACTGTCTTTGGAACTTTACTTTTTATGAACTGTTTAAATCTTAAAAGTGTTAAATCCCTCTGGGTTTAAAATAAATAATGATGCTTGAAGGTTTTTTTTTTATTTGATTGTTTATTTTTTTCTAGAAAGAGTAGGAATGTAAACTATTTTGAAGACTACAAAGATACTGCCAAATTAGAATCAACAAAAAAGAGTTTTGGAGACATGCTTTATATTTGATCAAAAGAGTATCCATATTTTTTTACCTTTTGAGAATTACACTACCATAGTGTGCACAATTTAAAACTGAAATCCCTTTATTAGTGGTATGTTTGTGGTAAATGAAATGATTTTGAATTCAGGAGCATAAGGGAAAAGTACTTAAATTAAAAAGATGGAAACTCTATATTAAGAGAAATGTTTTCTTTTGCCCTTTATACTCCCCTTCCATGACTGTAGAAACACAGACACACACACACACACACACACACACACACATATATGTAAAAGAGTCTGTATGGTATAATAAAAAGGAAATTGAACTAGTGTATGAGAAATTTAAATTCTAGTCCAACCTTGATACTAAGTATATGACCTCTCTGGTCCTGCAATTCCACAAATATAAAATAAAAAGTTTGCAGTAAATGATCCCTAGGGGGCATTCAGTTTTAGGCATAATAGAAAAAAAAAAACTTTACAGTTAAAGTTAAGAAACCTGGCTCTAATACATAGTATCTTTGATGCCTTGGGAAATTCTCTACTGTTTTGTAAGCATCCATTTTCTTTTCTGTAAAACAGAGATAATACTTGCACTATGTATGGGACTTTATATATATATATATATATACACACACGAGTAATTTTTCTCAGTATATGTGAGTGGTCTTTCTCAAGATTTTCAACCTACTCCTATAGACATGAAAGTAACAATACTCTCTCAATGATCTCATCAGCTCTCTTGAAATCACCTATTCTTTCTGTGTAGATGACCACAAAATTTGTATACCTAGCCCTGCTCTCTTTCTCTTCTGAACTCCAGAGTTACATCACCAGCTACTTATTAGTCGCCTCCCATGGATGTCCCATAGATATAAAAATACAATAGATCCATAATAGAACTCTAAGTTTTTCCTCAATTATATCCCTTTCTCAAATTTCCCCCTTTCTCTTGAAATTGCCTCTATCTTTCTAGTGTGTTATTTCAAACCAAGGATTCAAAATTCAGAATCATCCTTGAATTTTCTCTCTCCCTCACACCTAATTTTCTAAATCAGACAGATTCTACCACAATAACATCTTGTATATACCCATTTTCTTCATTCACACAGTCCTCAAAATCCATTCTCCTCGATTATAACATTCCTAATTAGTCTCTTAGCCTGACGTTTCTCCCTTCTCCAATATATCAATCAAACTGTCAAAATGATATTAGTGAAGCACAGGGCTGATCATATTGCTCAAGAACTAAAAAAAATCCACGCAGCCCCCCACCTTTGCCTCTAGGATAAAAGGCAAATGCCCTTGTTTCACTTTTAAATTCTTTCATGATCTACTTCTCCAACATTTTGGTGTCATTGGGCTTTTTTGTCTTTCACATACTTCATGAATTCTGTGATATATTCAACCTGAACCCTTTTTACCATATCATATTAGGTCTCATATCCCTTTTCTTTTTCATAGGGTTTTTACTTGACCTGGAATGCATCCCTCCCCCCACCCAACTCTGCCTCCTAGAATCCCCAACTTCTTTCAGAAATCTCCTACGTGTTAGCTACTATAAGGGGACTATTCAAATTCCTTGAGGTGAGTGTTCTAATCTTGATCATCTAGTATTGATATCTAGTATTTATTTAGAATAAATTTTATTTTTAACATTTTATGTTCCTTCAATTACATGTAAAATCATTTTAATATTTATTTTTAAAAATTTGAGTTCCAAATTTTCTTCCTTCTCCCAACCCGTCCTCTCTCATTCTTCCTCATCTCATTTTCATGAGAGTGTAAGCAATTTGATATAGATTTTATATGTTTAATCGCATAAAACATTTTTCTCTATTAGTCATTTTGTGGAAGAGACTTCAACCCCCCACCAAAAAAAAAAGGAGGAGAGGGAAGAGAAGGAGTAAAAAAGAGAAAATAAGAAAGAAAAAAGAAAAAGGGAAAGAAAAAAATTTTTGATAGGCATTCATACTCCATCAGTTATTTCTCTGAAGGCGAATGGCATTTTTCATTATAAGTCTCTGCGATTATTTTTGATCGTTGTATTGCTGAGAATAGGTCATTTGTGATTGTTCATCAAAAGAAAAATAATTGCCACTACCATATACAATATTCTTTTGGTTCTGCTCACTTCACTTTTCATCAGTTCATGTAAGTCTTTCCAGGTTCTTCTGAAATCATTCTGTTTGTCATTTCTTATAGCATAATAGTATTCCAATATAATTACAACAACTTGTCCAGTCATTTCCCAATTGATGGACAATCTCTCAATCCAGTTCTTTGATACCACAAAAATATCTGCGAATAAATATTTTGTATACTAATTGTTCCTTTTCTTTTTTAAAATTTCTTTGGAGTATCAAACTAGTAGCAATGTTGCAGAATTAAAGAGTACACAGTTTTAGAGACACTGTGCATAGTTCCAAAGTGCTCTCCAGAAGAATTGAATCAGATCATAAATTCAACAACAGTACATTAATGTCCAAATTTTCCTGCATCCTCTCCAACATTTATCATTTTCCTTTTCTGTCATATTAGCCAATGTCATATGTGTGAAGTAATACCTCAGTTATTTTAATTTTCATTTTTTCTAATCAAGATTGATTTAGAGCATTTATCTGCAAAATGCCTTTCCACATTTTTTTTATCAATTTTCAATTGAGGAATGTTATATTTTTATAAATTTGACTTAGTTCTCTATACATTTGAGAAATGAGACCTTTATTCAGACTGTTGTAATAGTTTAGCCTAGCTCTCTGCTTTCATTCTAACTTTGTTTGCATCAGTTTTGTTTGTATAAAACATTTTAAGTTTGATATAATCAAATTACCCATTTACATCCTATTATGCTCCATATTTCTTGTTGGCAATAAATTATTTCTTTATTCATAGATCTGACAGATAAACTAGAACATACTCTCCTAATTTTTTTATAGTATCACCCTTTATGTCCATATCATGAATCCATGTTGACCTTTAGCATTTATTTTATATTTACTTAGCTGTGAGTATACTATTTTCCTCAAGAAAATATAACTCCTTTGAGGGCAAAATCTGTTTCATTTGTCTTTGTACATACTCTGCCTATTATAGCCTCTAGAATGTTCTAATTCTCAATGAATGAATACACGCACAAAGGCTATTATGAAAAAAACACTTGCCAAGTGCTAAATAACTGTAAGCTATTGTTATATTGGCTCTAATTCATTTATCCAATCCAAAGTAAAGAGAGAGTATAAACTTTTTGAGGATAGAAAGTATGTCTCATTACTTACTTTTGTATACCTCTATGGAGCTTGTATGGTTCTTTGGATACACTAAATATGCATTTTTCTTATATGCAAGATAGATCAATGTTGCTGTTTTTTTTTTCCTATATTATGACATGAAGAGTTGAATACAATATTTCAGGTGTAGATGACCAAGCCAGAAAAGGCCAAGATTAATTTTTTCTCTCTTTGTAGGCATTAAGATTCTTCTTAGTGTAATTTAAGATTACATTGGTTTTCAAAACAGCTATATTACATTGTTGATTCATCTTGAATTTATAGTATACTAACATTGCCAGATTATTTTTTTTTATTTTCAAATACTCCTACCTAGTTATACTCCTTCCATCTTATACTTCTTGAGTTGTTTTGTTCTATTTTATAACCTCAGCATATATATCTAACCACTTCCTACCTCTGATCTTGCAGCCCAGGAAGCATCAGTCCTTATTTTTATATTACCATTTTCACTTGTCTGATTAGTCCTTTATTAAACAGCATAGAATATTGAGTAGTGTCTTTGAAAAAATAAAGTATATATACTTTCTCATATCTTTTTTCATGCATAATAACTTATGTCGATGTTAAAAATGAAGATTTAACAAAATATGATTTAAATTAATATTTATTTCTAACCTAAAAATTCTTAGTAAATTGTGCTAATTATTTTATGACTAATAGTAATTATAATTATCAATAACTAATAATGACAATAATAGCATGATATTATCACTGGAACACAGCACAGAGACAGAAAGCATCCTCTCCTAATATGTTACCTTCTTCATCATTTTCTGTAAGCAAACTAACAAGCCTGATTTAATGCTGATCACATATTGAGTTTGTTTCTCTTAACTGTCTACTCCTTTCAGACAGAGGAGAAAGATTAGAATTGGCATTTCTTTTTCAGCCCTGGGTAATGGCACATTACTAGAGTGCCTGAATACCAGGACCTGCATATCACAAATAGATTTGAGAGGAAAGAGTAGAAATAAAAATAAATGCAGCAAAACTATGCAATAGTATCCAATGTTGTGGCCCCTTGCCAGAATCAGCAGGTCAGCACATGCTTAGAATATAGGTTCGTCTCTCCATATTTTCAGGCAAATGCAGATTTAAAAAAAAATTCTTTCCTCAAGGCCTACTATAAATTCTCTTCTCCGTTTCCTGAATTGATTTTCCTTTATTGGTATAGATGAAACTTTCTTGTTCTTTGTTGGCTTGGTTTTCTAGATTTTTGTTTTACCAGCTGGGAAATCGTTTCTCTCTCCAAGTGTTATTCTTTCTTTCCCAAGCTTTGCTCACTTACCCATGATTTGTAGTTCTGACATTCAGTTTATTCTTCGAGTAGAGAGTGGCACACAAAGTTTTTGTTAGCAAACTTTCCCTGATTTCTCTTACAGAAGTGGGAATGGATGTAATGCTCTCATTTTGATATTAGTTGAACCATTATAGACAACCTAGATAATGAAGTTACAAAACTTCTTCTACTCTCAAAAGAAGTAATTTCTGCTGAAATTTCTTGGTAACTGCCTCTATTCACCATCAGTCCACTTTGTATATGCAGGAAAAGAATAGGGTCTTTTTTCTGTCTGGAATTTATTTTGTATTTTTCTTTTTTGTTGTCATTGGGCAGGAATTATTGTATTTCATAATATTAATAAATAATTTTTGAAGGAATCAGTAGTACAAAAGAATCAGAGGTAGACTAGCATCGTGGATAAAATATGTTTTAGGAATCAGGGTGACTTTAGTTGAAGTCTAGGTTCTGAAACATATTGACTATGAATGAGACTCTGGACGAATTACCTGAGCTCTTAGTCTTCCCAGGAAACTCTAAGGCAGAGTAAGTTTCCCTACTAGGAGTTTCCAAAACAGATAAAAATCAAAGGCCTGGCCCCATGAATAAATTATAACAAACATATTAATTAAGAATTATTTTCATATTATTCCATGCCACTAATAAATATTTGCTAAAATTGACCAGGATTAGATTTTAATTTATTTTAATTCTGTAACTTTTAAACATACAAATGATCAAACCAAATACCTCCATGCATGTCATTTGAATTAGACATAGCTTATACTCACTGTTATAATCTGTATACTCTCCTGCACTCTCACCATTTCTTAGCCTCCTTTCATGAAAACATTTAAATAAAACATCAGATTGCCTCTTGCCTGACCTATAAACCCCTGGATGGTTAATCCCATTCTCACACTATGCCAGTTACAATCTGTAGCGTCAGCTCCTTTGTTAATGGCTAGCTGAAAAGGGACAAGCAGAAGCGAAGAAGAGGGATGAGATTTACTCACACTTAGCATTGGCCAAAGGAAAACCTTTCAGGCAATGGAAGAGAGTCAGGCAAGGCGGTTCTCGCACATGCCTTTGGAATTCTTTGGACAGGTCCACTCAAAACAAACACTATTTAAAGAACACCTCAATGACACCTTATTTTTAAAAAAGAGGCAGATCTCCATATTGGGACACTTTCAATCGGGAGCCTTAACTGTATCTGTTGTTCTCTAAAATATACCGTGGCATTGTTGTTTCACACACAGTCTGTGCTCTCACACTAATAGTAGGCATCAAGCCTAATAGAGACATGCTGGGGTTTTTGAGAGTTTGAATTATTAACTTGGGTATATGTGATAGCATTAAAAGCTCTATCCCGTTAGGCAATAGCTACTGTTTAACGTTTTGTTTGGACGTGAATTATTGCTTGTTGGTGATGGCGAGGGTGTTTGTTGATTTTTGAAGCCACTGGTAGAAACCAGGTTGGAATGTTAACAAGAAGCTTCAACAAATGAGATGGAATTTTAAAAATGTCATCATAGGTTGCTGCTTCTGTCAATACATGAGGTAAACAACCTCAAATGAATTAAGCAATGGTTAGCTGATGCAGTAGACATAAGGTAGCTGTACTGTGAGAGAAGTCAGTACATAAAATGATTTTTACTAATGACGGCTTTACTAATAATTGCCCCAAAAAAACAATCATGGCTGAACTATTGTTGAATTCACATGAAACAGAGGTCCCAGCTTTCCTTTTCATTTTTGTTGCCTCCTAAAATCTGCTCCTACCTACTGCAGGTACAATCATAAAAAATGTTGCCAGAGTCTTTCATTTAAACAATGTCACCTTTCAGCTGCAGAATGCCAAGGCTTTTTTTCAAAGCAGCTCATTAATTCAAACAATGCCTCTGCAAGGAAGATAGAAAGTGCCAAAGAATAGTAGTGACGGCATGGATTAAAATTTCACAGACTCGCTTGTGTAGAATGGGAAAAATCAGTTCCCTGAATCAACTTCCCCACTCCACATCCCACATAACCACCACCACCACAATAACCAAATGTAAGAACTACAAATAGCAGAATCCGTATATAATGTCCTTATCAAAAACAAAAAGATGTTCCCTTTTTGAGATCTGTTATTGTTGTATGATTTCTTTGGCATAGAGAATTTTCCTTGATAGACCTCCTTTGATTTAGGCAAGTTAGCATCATCTTTGTAATTTATAGCCAAGAAACTTGCCAGGGCTACGGAACATCACGCGACTTCTCCAAGGTCACGTTATGAAGCAAAAGTAGCATCTAAGCTGAAAACTCAGGTATTTCTGACACAGAGGTGGGCTTTCTCCGCTCTATGCCATGTTGACCCTCATACCAAAGATGGATTAGACTTCTGTTGGAGGCATAACTTGACTCCTGCTCCAATAAGTGGTGTCAATTCCCTTATTACAGCATTCAAATATAATGATATCATTGTGTTTGATATATTTTGCAATAGAATCACAAATCAATTAAGATCAAAGTTCATGGGCTGATAGGATTAGAGGTGAAAAGGATCTTAGCTATCATCTAGACCAGAAGAATCAAACGTGGTTGCCCACAATACTTCCAAGGACTGAACCAGATTAAGATATAATTGAGAAATATTTGTTATTAATCAGAAAAATACAATAGAACATATACAATATTAGTATGTGGTTTTCTAAGTTTAAATGAGGCCAGCAGGAATTCTTATCTGTGCTTTAGTGACTTTCACAGGGTTATCCTTGTGACTGATTCTAGAGTCAGAATAGAAACCAAGATCATCAGGCTCTTCTCTATATTTTATCACTTCACATTGTTTACTAGAGAGATTCTCAAAAAATACCATTTGGAGGAACTTCAGAAGCTTATTTCTTCCCATCTCTACTTTACTTTTCCTTTGGGTACCCAGATATATTTTATGCAATTATAAATGATATTTATATAGTATTATAGAGCATTTAGAGCACATAGGCAGAAATAGCAAAGTCAGATTGGGACCCGTATCTTCTGACTTCATATCCATCATCTTCCTACAGTTTAAGATGCCATAATAAGTTGCTTGCAGAAAGAGCTGGACCACTTTTCAATGCATGCTTATGTTGGGATATGATCAAAATATTTATTTAAAACGGGTAGAAACTTCTTAAGAGAAGCAAGGTCAATATCTCCTTTTTATGTATCAGGAATTTTGGACTCCAACAGATTGTGACAAAAATGATAAAGATAGTCATATAAATACAGGTGCAAATATGTTATCTCTACATAAAATAGATAATATGGATTGGGAGTGGACCTGTGATTTCATTCCCTATGAGGAAACTCTATCAAAACAATATGGCAAGTGACTCAGCTAGAATCACAGAACCTGTATGTATCAGATGAGGGACTTGAATTCATATTTTCCTGATACTAAAGCCAACTTTGTACATCAAGCTGCCCCTCCTGTAATGTGTAATATATGAGACATATTGAAATAATTTGCTCATTTAAAAATAATCATTTCAAATACTTCAGGAACTAATCATTTTGCTCATTTAAAGATATGAGAGGGGACAGCTGGGTAGCTCAGTGGATTGAGAGACAGACCTAGACATTGGAGGTCCTAGGTTCAAATGTGACCTCAGAAACTTCCCAGATGTGTGACCCTGGGCAAGTCACTTGACCCCCATTGCCTAGCCATTACCACTCTTCTGCCTTGGAACCAATACACAGTATTGATTACAAGATGGAAGGTAAGGGTTTAAAAACAAAAACAAACAAAAGATATGAGATCCCATATATAGCATCTATGCACAGTGACAGTAATAATGTATGATGATCAATTATGAATGACTTAACTTAGCAATATATGGATCCAAGACAACGGTAGGGGATTCCTGATGAAAAAGGCTATCCACTACCATACAAGGGACTAACAGACTCTGAATGCAGATTGAAGCATATTATTTCCTCCATGAATTTTTTCTAGTGTAACCAATATGTCTTTTGTTTCACAACATGAAAAACATGGAAATATGCATTGCATGATACCATGTACAATCTATATCATATTACCTGACATCTTGGTTGAGGGGGGAACAGAGATGAGAGGGAAGGAAAGAACAGGGGTCATAAAATGTAAGAAAATTATTACTAAAACTTATATCAATATATAATTTGGATAAAATTAAAAGATAGTGTCTACGAAAAGTGGCTAGCACATAATTGGGACTTAATAATGTTATTGAATGAATGAATGAATGAATGAATTACTCCTCCCAAGATAACTGTATAAGTCCCCTCTTAACATGCTCAGTAGACAGTATCATTCATGATTAAATTCTTTGTTTCTCTCTCTTCCTTTTCCCTTAATAGTTGCCACTGTCTCCTGAAGAGAATTGAAAACATATGGCATTTGTTTTAGAATTTAACCTGTAAATATATTTCATGTACATTGTTTTTTGCATATTCTCTCTTCCATAATGCCATGAGCTCCTTGAATACAGAGACTGGTTTTGCCTGCTTTTCATATCCTGGTTCCTGGCATATAGTAATTGCTTAATAAAGTTTGTTTAGTGGCAACAAACATTCTATTGTGTTTTATTTAATTTCATATCAAAGGTTCTTAAACTTTTGTGTGGTATAGAAACCTTCAGGAGTCTGGTGAAACCTACAAAGTCCTTAAAATAATATTTTAAATGCATAAAATAAAATTTATACAATTATAAAAGAAACCACTTATATTGAAAAATAGTTACAAATATATTTTTAAAATAAGTTTCACAGATTTCATGTTAATAGCTTCTGAATTTAGATAGAGACAATGCTATGCACATGAAAATTAATCTATTCAATCAGTACCGTTAACTTTATTTGGGCTTTGTGATTTGTTTACATTAGCATCAATTATATAATGATTCCACGACCATTAGAAAGTCTAAAATACCAGTTCAACCATACCATAATCTGGTGGGATTTTTTTTTGTTCATATAAATAGATTGTCCAAATGTAGTGTTCTGATCCATATATTGAAACACATAGAATCTAATTCAATTATATATGGGAGAAAAAAAAAACACTAGATATATTGCCCAGGGTCTGATTCTGTGTACTCCTTATCCAACTAAAGGACCCTCTATCATTTCATCTCTTTGGGCTTCACTTTTGAGACCAGTAGAATGATGAGAAGACCTCTAAGCTGCCTTGCAGTTTTAAATTTATGATGCTTTAGCCCTATGTGCCAGGCACTGTGCTAGATACTAAAGATATGAAGACAAAAATGAAATAGTTCTTACCAGCAGAGTTTACATTGAAATACTAATTTAATGAACCTTTGGCAAAAGTTCTCAAATAGACTGTAATGCTGCCTGTGATGATTTGAGACTTCAAAAGTGATTCCACATGGGGTCAGGGTCAGATTTGTTGCTCTACTTTCATAAAGAGAGAAACCACAACATTAAACACCTTAAGTGTCGTTGCTCTACATTCATTATTTCTCTGTCTTATGGAGCCATTAATTATATAGAGAAAAACCTAGAAGATAAAAGGTATTGGTGTGTAAATGTTTCACCACATAGAGGCTTGAATAATTAATGGAAAGAAACCCTTTAGAGAAGTGGCCCGCATCTTAAGAACATAGACAGCCACAAAGTGCTTTATGTCACTATTTAAGACCAACTAAGTGATAAGGTCTCCTTATGTGAACTATAAGGTCTTGGCTAAGGATGGAGAAATGCTTTATAATAATAAAATGGCTTTTAAATGTGAATTGGTCTCAGAAGGTATAAGGATTTCCCCAACCAACAAAATTTATTCTGCATAAGATTAGCAAAGACAATTTTTGAAGCTGTAATATTCATTACCTCCACATTTTATAATATTGCTAGTTCAGTGTATCTGAAGTGGTCCAGTGTGTTTAGACTGAACTTTCATCATGTCTAAACAGCTTAACTGATAGTTACTTGATAACTCTTTTATGAAGCAGTTTTTAATAATGCTTTCATATTTCTAGTTTACGATGCCATTAAAGTCATCATTTGTCACATTAGTATTAGAGTGATTCTCAAAATATCCCTAGTAGCAATTCAGGATCGCTTTTAATGTCAGCATAAATTTTTGTATAACTAAACTAGCTATTTGAAATATTAACAGTGTTGTTTGCATTTTCGAAATATATATGAAAACATTAGTATAGAATGTACATCCCCTAGGGTTGGGGGGTTTGTCAGTTTAAAACCCTAGGAAAATGAAGCTAAAAATTCTTGGCTGACCTTGCATTATGATCCACTGATGAAGAAAGGAAATTTCATTTTGATTTTGGTAGATATTTGTGAGATACCTCTTGTAAATTTTTGCCCCAACCAACATATACACTTTTTTTTTAAATAGCAAAGAAAAAAGAAAAACATGTGACTCTTTCTGAAGTGAAATGAAATCATTCAAGTCAAAATGTCTATGATCATGTTCTTTTGGTATAGTTCAAATCTGGTGTGTATGAAGAGCCACAAACTCTAAAATTAAACCATTTTCCTGCTTCTGTTTAATTTTCAGATGAGTGATCATATATAACATAATAAATATCTGAAATTTGTTCCATTCTTGGTAAAAAGGAGAATACCCATGAAACCCATCATCTGACGACTGTTGTGAGCAATCTTTTACAAGTCACACAATGGAGTTGATTCTGTTTGTTTTGGGATTTGGGGAGGAAGGAGCATAGAAGTTGCATCAATGAAGGGAACTCTCAGTGAGGAACTGTTTCTATGGAGGTTGGTCTTCACTTGTTCTGTTTTATCTTAGAGAGTTTCCAGAGAAACTGACAGTTTGTCCCACAGCCATCATATATCACAGGCAGGACTTGAGAGAGTTTCTAAATTAATATGGACTTTGTGGAAGAGGCATGAAAGAAGAGAGGATTTATAAGCCAAGCCAAACATGCAAACCAAAGGACTTGATCTGTCAATCAAGGTGAAGATTCCAAAAGAGAATGTTCCCAGGAAAGGCAGTTGAGGCTGGTCAGAGGAGATGAACTGAAATTTCTTCTCTGTGGTTACTGACCAAGGGAGAGACTTCTTCTCTGGGTTGTCTGATTAAGGGAGACTGATTTTGTCTGTCCTAGGCTGAAGGACCTTGGGGGGGGGGTTCTGAAATTAATATGAGAATAATTTAACTTTTGTTGGTGGCTTTGTGTAATTGGAAGAAGAAAGATTTCATAGTTGTCCTCCACCTCTCTGACTGTCTCCGAGTCACAGTTGTGACAAGACTGACATTTTCCAAAATCTTCATAACGCTTCCTTGTAGATTAGGGACCAATCTCATCCCTCTCACCTCAATCCCCATCCTGTTGTTCCCAATAAATCCCCTTTCTTGAGAAAGGAAGAGTGAAGAATATTTGTCTGAAATCTCATAGTTCCCCTGAGTTAATTAAAAGGTGGCTGACTAAGACTGGGGGGAGGGAAAAGGGAGGCTGAAGGGCGTGGATGGAAACTGGAAGGTGAAGGGAGGTATCCAGGGAGGAGGAGATTAGGGAAACTATTGATCTATTAGCCATCAATAGTGATCAATATTCAACCCCAGAGTAACCCCTCTAGCAGCATCTCTCTATCTCCCAGAAGTACTTCTATCTCCATTACAACAACTAGGTACCTTGAGGTTTCCCCTGGTAGTAGTATCTACATTATAACTAGGTACCCTCAGGTTCCCCTAGTAGTATCTCTGTAGTCACAAGCCAGAGTATATTCTTTACCAAAACTAGAAATATAGTTCCAGCAGATTATCTACTTTATTACAACCTATTGAAATTCTGATTGCCTTCTCTGAAGTCTACCTAAGCCAGAGTTCAATTCAAAAAATCATTTAATAAATTGCCACTTTTATCTAGAAATAGAAGATACAAAACTAATAGCACTTCATTTACCCTTTCAAAGTGTTTTTCTAAGGCTTTTCTTATCTTAGTATTACCCACCATTACCTACCCCAATAAAGACTTTCTTATAGCAAAGAAGCACAATAAGGCAAAAAACACCAACCCATTGATCATCTTGGACTCATGCCTCATTCTGGATGCCTCATTCTGTACCTATAGTTTCTGCCAAGGGGATTATGATCAGGAGAAAAGCTTATAATAAGAAATCTAGTCAGGACTAAACAATGCATTGATTTGAGCTCTGTTCTCATTGAGTATGGTATGTTCTTAATGTCCCAGATGAAAATATTGCAGGAACTCATGAAGGCATTAAAATGACAGTACTTTGACCTGATAGAGTTAATTATTGTATTCTTAAAAACTCATTAAATGTCTTTTTTCTTCCTTTTTCCCTTTTCTCTCCCTCCCTTTTGTTGTTATTTTTTGGCAATATAGATGAGGAAATAAATTTTTAAAAATTTTAATGATTAAATAATATTTATTAAGTTCTCATGAGTTTGGCAAGAATATAGAGAAAATGGTCACAATATATCTTTCACACCCAGTTGGACTAAGAACTTTTTTCCCCTAAAAATAGATTCTCAGGAAAAATAATTCTATTTACCTCAAAGAGTTTATTGTGGTTTAGGTCATTATTGGTTTTCAATAAGTAGTCTTTGAACTTATAGATATATAAATATAAATGGATAGATATATGATGGGGGAGAGATAAGTAGGTAGGTAGGTAGATAGATAAATAGGTAGATGGGTAGGTAGGTAGGAAGGTAGATAAATTATATTTAAATAATACTGGTTTCCTTTTAAATCTTAAATGTTTTATTTTTAGCATTTAGAAACTTTATTCTGAGAAAGGGTCCACATACTTGACTAGATTTGCAATGGATTTTTCCCCTTTAAATGTCTTTAAATTCACCCTGGCAACATAAAAACAATATGTACATCAAGAGGTGGTATCAATCTTATTTAAACAGCAAATTCTTAATAATTATTGAATAATCAGATTTTTGCCCAGTGTCTAGTTATGGTACATTTGAAGATGAACCAAATGAGTAGCATAAAGTACTTGGAGTTTAAAATAACAATGTGTCCTCCTGGTATAGCTAGGTAACTCAGTGAATATAGTGTCAGTCCTAGATAGAGAGAGTCTTGGGTTCCAATTTGACCTCAGACACTTCTTAGCTATGTGACACCGGCAAGTCATTTGACCCCAATTGTCTAGCTCTTTCCCCTCTTCTGCCTTGGAATGAATACTCAGTATTCATCTAAGACAGATGGTAAGGATCATAATGCACACACATAGATATATATGTATATACACATCTATCTGTATATGTATGTGTGTAAATACATATGTGTACATACATATATCTATATCTTCCTTTAACAAAAATGATAGTAAAGAGAAATAATTCTACTGACTGCAATTAGGAGTACAGTTGATAGCACATAGATTAGGAGGAAGGGAAGAAACTTCAAGGCTATCTGTTCTAATGCCCTCTTTTACAGGTAAAGGAATTTAGGTCCAGAGAGTTGAAAAACATGCCCCAAATTATAGACATAGAATGTGGCTGCAGAAGGATTTAGACTCTGATTCCAATATTCTTAATTCATGTTTCTAGCTCTTACAAACAAACCCCCTCAGTATTATTGTCAGTATTGGGGAAATTGTGACAGAAAGGGAGCTGCACTCTAGCAAAAAATATTTATATTTCACATACTTTTTTATTTAGAAGTTTAGCACAATCAAAAACATGCTAAGAACTATTTTGGGAATTTAGAAAGATTTCCAAACTTTTGACTCCGTCGCCAATCCGAACTTAGTTATAGATAATTGAGAAATAAAAAGAGGATGAAAGAGGAAATTTTTTTATACTGGATTAGAACTGCCAATATGTTATCTCAACTATCTATACTCAAACAGAAATGGAGGTCTCTAAACCATGCATAAGAATATGAACACATGTCTTATTAACTTAGAAAAATACATATTAACATCAATGTTTTATTACATTTAATTCATTTTGTTAAATAACTCCCAATTATATTTTAGTCTGGATCAGACTAAACTTCAGAGAATTGTGAACTATGGTTAGCTTATTTAATTAATTAATTTAGAATATTTTTCCATTGTTGCAGGATTCATGTTCTTTCCAATCCGTAAACCTACCCACTCCCATAGTTGACACACAATTACACTGAGTTTTACATGTTTCATTGATTAGGACCTATTTCCATATTATTTATATTTGCACCAGGGTGATGATTTAGAGTCTGTATCCCCAATCAACCCATGTGATCAAGCAGTTGTTTTTCTTCTGTGTCTGCTCCCACAGTTCTTTTTCTGGATATAGATAGCATTCTTTCTCATAACTCCCTCAGAATTGTACTGGATCATTGCATTGCTGCTAATAGGGAAGTCCATTATGTTTGATTGTGCCACAGTATATCAGTCTCTGTGTACAGTGTTCTCCTGGTTCTGCTCCTCTCACTCTGCATCAGTTCCTGGAGGTCATTCCAGTTCACACTGGAATTCCTCCAGTTCATTATTCCTTTGAGCACAATAGTGTTCCATCACCAACATATACCACAATTTGTTCAGCCCTTCCCCAATTGATGGGCATCCCCTCATTTTCCAATTTTTTGCCACCACAAAAAGCGAGGCTATGAATATTCTTGTACATGTCTTTTTACTTATTATATCTTTGGGGAACAAACTCAGCAGTGCTATGGTTGAAACAAAGGGCAAACAGTCTTTTAGAGCCCTTTGGGCATAGTTACAAATTGCCTTCCAAAATGTTTGGATCAATTCAAAACTCCTCCAGCAGTGTATTAATGTCCTAATTTTGCAAAATCCCCTCCAACATTTATTGCTTTATTTTGCTGTCATGTTAGCCTATCTGCCTCAGAGTTGATTTGATTTGAAATTCTCTGATTATAAGAGATTTAGATCACTTTTTCATGTATGTATTAATACTGTTGATTTCTTTACTGAAAATTGCCTATTCATGTCCCTTGTACAATTGATTTTGCTCTTTATAAAATTGAGTTATTTGACTTTTGTCAGAGGTTTTTGTTATAAAGATTTTTTCCCAATTTGTTGCTTCCTTTCAAATTTTGATTGTATTGGTTTTGTTTGTACAAAATCTTTTTTAATTTAATGTAATCAAAATTATCTATTTTGCATTTTGTAATTTTTTCATACTCTTGATTGGTCTTAAAATCTTTCCTTTCCCAAAGATCTTACAGATATACTATTCTGTGTTCACCTAATGTTCTTAGAGTTTCCTTCTTTATATTCAAGTCATGCAACCATTGTGAGTTTACGTTGCTGTAGGGTGTGAGATGTTGATCTAAAGCTAATCTCTCCCATACTGTTTTCCAATTTTCCCAGCAGTTTTTGTCAAATAGTGGATTTTTGTCCCCAAAGCTGGGATCTTTGGGTTTATCATAGACTGTCTTGCTGAGGTCACTTACCGCAAATTTATTCCACTGATCCTCCCTTCTGCCTCTTAACCAGTACCATATTGTTTTGATGATCACTGCTTTATAGTACAGTTTAAGATCTGGTACTGCTAGACCACTTTCCTTCACATTTTTTTCATTATTTCCCTTGTTATTCTTGATCTTTTATTCTTCCAAATAAACTTCATTATTGTTTTTCTAATTCAGTTAAAAATTTCTTGGTAGTTTGATGGGTATGGCACTAAATAAGTAAATTAGTCTGGGTAGGATTGTCACTTTTATTATGTGAGCTCCTCCTACCCATGAGCAATTAATGTTTTTTGAATTATTTAGATCAAGTTTTAATTGTGTGGAGAGTGTTTTGTAGTTGTGTTCATATAGTTCCTGTGTTTGTCTTGGCAGATAGATTCCTAAGTATTTTATATTGTCTAGAGTGATTTTTAAGTGGAATTTCTCTTTCTAACTCTTGCTGCTGGAATGAGTTGGAAATATATAGAAATGCTGATGACTTATGTGGGTTTATTTTGTATGCTGCAACTTTGCTAAAATTGTTGATTATTTCCACTAGCTTTTTAGTGGATTCTCTAGTATTCTTTAAATAGACCATCATATCATCTTCAAAGAGTAATAGCTTGGTCTCCTCATTACCTATTTTAATACCTTCATTTTCTTTTTCTTTTCTAATTATTTCTGCTAATATTTCTAGTGCAATATTAAATAATAGAGATGATAGTGGGCATCCTTGTTTCACTCCCAATCTTATTGGGAATGCATCTAGTTTATCCCCATTGCAGATGATGTTTGCTGATGGTTTTAGATATTTACTATTTATTATTTTTAGGAAAGGCCCTTCTATTCCTATGCTTTCTAGTGTTTTCAATAGGAATTAGTGTTGTATTTTGTCAAAGACTTTTTTCTCCATCTATTGAGATAATCATGTGATTTTTGTTGGTTTCCTTGTTTATATGTTCAATTATGTGGATGGTTTTCCTAATACTGAACCATCTTTGCATTCTTGATATAAATACCACCTGATCATAATGAATAACCCTCATGATTACTTGCTGGAATCTTTTTGCTAATATTATATTTAAGATTTTTGCATCTATGTTCATTAAGGAGATTGGTCTGTAGTTTTCTTTCTCTGCTTTTGATCAACCTGGCTTTGGAATCAGTGCCATATTTGTGTCATGAAAGGAGTTTGGTAGAACTCCTTTGTTTATTATGTCAAATATTTTGTATAGTATTGTTATTCTTTAGTGTTAGTTCTTAGTGTTTAGTTCTTAGTGTTGTTCTTTGGATGTTTGATAGAATTCACTTGTGAATCTATCTGATCCTGGGAATTTTTTCTTAGGGAGTTCTTGATGGTTTGTTCAATTTCTTTTTCTGATATGGGGTTATTTAAGTATTCTGTTTCTTCTTCTGTTAATCTAGGCAATTTATATTTTTGTAAATATTCATTCATATCACATATTTATTGCCATATAATTGGGCAAATAGTTTTTAATGATTGCCTTAATTTCCTCTTCATTAGAGGTGACATTTCTCTTTTCATCTTTGATACTGTTAATTTGGTTTTCTTCTTTCTTTTTCTATTAGATTGAATAGTACTTTGTCTATTTTATTTTTTCAAAGTACCAGTTTCTAGTCTCATTTATTAATTCAAAAGTTCTTTTACTTTTGATTTTATTAATTTCTCCTTTAATTTTTAGGATCTCTAATTTCTATGAGTTCTATCTTGAAGATAATATTGATTGTTGATATGAAGTGTACAGGATTAAAGTTCTTAGTAAGTAGGCTCTATTGGAGTGATGGTTGATTCAGAGTTCTCCATGATGCTATATAACTGGCTCCTGTTCAGTCTCCACCGTCTGCTTGGAACCTTGTTTACCTTTCTGTTTTGTTGAATTACTCTCTATTATAGTGAAATATATTGTCTGGCTTGCCAATATCTATCAGATTATATTACATGTTGATACCTGGATTCTGACCAAATTGAATTCTGTTAGTATACCCCACACCAAAAAGCTTGTCAGTGACTGATGGCGGCCTGACTCATCATTTTACCTGCTTTTATTTTCTACCTGAAACTGTTCTTTAAGGTCCTTTACCACAACACTGTCTTCTAGATCTTCTTGGGCTCAAATGACATCTTATTTTAGAGAACACATTTTCTTTTGTTTTGAATAATCAATATTCTTCCCATGCAGAAATAGAACAAGGAATAAAAATTCCCCAATTATTAAGCCTCCAAATAAAGTCTGATTTTCCTCCCAAGTGAATTAACAAATATATATATATTTTTCAAAATACTAACCAGTTCTTAGGTGATGATCTTGATCACAGGAATGTTTCTTGAATATCTTTTGGTAAGTGAAAGGCAACATTTTAGAATAAGTATTCATCAGTGAATAAGATATGAAAAGTAAAATTTGGGGCCCAGGAAATTTCTTATGTTTGTGAAAAAATCTATTGAGAAATAAAATTAGTACACATTGAAGCTTTAAATTCAAATAATAAATGCTGTATCTGGTAAAAAAATCACATCTAAATCTAATTTTTATTTCATAGCCTGTTGAAGGGGAAAATCTTGATAAAATGAACAGATGCTTTCTTAGAAGGAAAAAAAAATCTTACTTTGCATGTCTGGCTTTTTCTACCTGAAAGAAGAAAAACTGATTAAGAAAAACTAATTATTGTGATGCAAGAGGAAAACAAAAGACTAGAAATATGCAGGGAAATACAATGTCCCTCTTTCTTCCTTACTCTTTCCCTTTATCCCTCCCTTTATTCATTCCTTGTTTTCTGTCTTCCTTCCATTCATTCACCAATCCATGTGTCCTTCCTTTCTGTTTTCATTCTTTTTTCTTTTCTTTCTCTCATAAATAACTTATAAAGTGAATGTTGTACAGTATTGAGACCTCAAGTCGCCACTATAGCAAGCAAGATAGAATCAAATTACAGTTTATGCATTCACATAATAATTTCAAACCAAGGAAACATTTTACAAAAAGAAAAGAAAATTAAATCCCCAGGATCAAGTCCAATTTTAATCTAAATCATCCCCCTTCATATGTGTCCCCAAAATTATGCTATAAATCATTCTACACTCCAAAGATATATATTTGTTCTCTTTTCTTCAAAGCATTGTCTGGATAACTGTTTGGTCAGTCACTAATAGGATTAATTGGTGCTAGTGGCAAGTTGAAGGGTAAGTAGGTATTTCCCATATCTTAGGTGAGGATGTAGATGCTATATTTCTAAGTGTGTGGTCAATAAAATGAAGGACTAGAGAAGAGGTGTTGAAGTGTGAGAGAAGCCTGTAGAGAGAAAAGAGGAAACACAAAGTGTGATGTGTTTCACACTAGCTCTGTTGGCTCAGAACCAGGATATTTTTTCCCCTGTTTATTCTGTACCCAGAGAATATGGTGGGCAGTTTGGAACATTTAATTAGGAACAGATTTGATGTTCTCTGGTTTTTTAAAAAAATCTACTGACATGAAGTGAAAATGGAGTTTATAGTTTTCTGGTGGCATTGATTTCCTTTTTCTGTCTAAAGGCTGCTGTTGAGATACACAGTGAAAGAGGCCAATTTTTAAAATAAAATCCTTCTGAAATGATAAAACTGATGAAGTTGAATGAATAAGTAATGGAAATAAATTTATTGAGCACTTAGTATATCTCAAAGATTAGGAAAAGTTCTAAAGAAAACAAAAGCAAGGTAGACCCTGCCCTTAAGGGGCTTACATTCTAATATAACTGATTAAATTAGTTCAAGAACTTGTTAACAGAAAAAGTGCGGTAAAATATTATAATGCATTAGAATTTTGAGAAAAGGCACAGGGTACTTCTAATATAGATAGGAGGGTAGAATTTGAATAATAGTTTTGACTATTAGGTACATTGATTACTAACATGTTCTATCTATATTATAATTTTCACATTTCTCAAAGCTTATCTACCACCTAACAAAATGATCTATTGCTTCCTTTTAAGAAAGATTACAGCATTCTGAAGAAAAGTTCTTAGTTTTTAAAAACAAATTAAAAATTCTTATTGATGAGATTAACTTTGCTGTGAACAGTCTTTATAATTCCACAATATAGACTGTGTAAATTCCTGTTGCTTAACTTTTAATTAAGAATTTGTTTTATTTTTATTATTGGCTTCTTTTCTAAACTTCCCTTGTTTTTAGAACAGATTGTGATGATATATCATGCAAATAATAAATATGAGATCTTTGCTTAAGGAACTATCATGATCCCATAGGATGATGATACTTTGTCCATGTACTTTCCTCAAGGAATATGTGTGCTGAGTTTATCAACCACTGGATTATTAAATTCAATTGTTTCTGATTCTTCCTTATCTGATTCTATTGATCTACATTTTTTTTAATTTTATAGTATTTTATTTGATCATTTCCATGCATTATTCATTAAAAACAAAGATCATTTTCTTTTCCTCCCTCTCACCCCCCGTAGCCGACGCATGATTCCACTGGGTATCACATGTGTTCTTGATTCGAACCCATTGCCATGTTGTTAATATTTGCATTAGAGTGTTCGTTTAGAGTCTCTCCCCTTTCATGTCCCCTCAGCCACTGTAGTCAGGCAGTTGCTTTTCCTGGGTGTTTCTACTCCCTCAGTTTGTCCTCTGCTTATGGATAGTGTTTTTTCTCCTAGATACCTGCAGATTGTTCAGGGACATTACACTGCCACTAATAGAGAAGTCCATTATGTTTGATTATACCACAGTGTGTTTGTCTCTGTGTACAATGTTCTCCTGGTTCTGCTCCTCTCGCTCTGCATCACTTCCTGGAGGTTGTTCCAGTCTCCATGGAATTCCTCCACATTATTATTCCTTTTTGCACAATAATATTCCATCACCAACATATACCACAATTTGTTCAGCCATTCCCCAATTGATGGGCATCCCCTCGATTTCCAATTTTTGGCCACCACAAAGAGCGCAGCTATGAATATTTTTGTACAAGTCTTTTTGTCCATTATCTCTTTGGGGTACAGACCCAGCAGGGCTATGGCTGGATCAAAGGGTAGACATTCTTTTATCGCCCTTTGTGCATAGTTCCAAATTGCCCTCCAGAATGGCTGGATCAGTTCACAACTCCACCAGCAATGAATTAATGTCCCTACTTTGCCACATCCCCTCCAGCATTCATTACTTTCCATAACTGTCATGTTAGCCAATTTGCTAGGTGTGAGGTGATACCTCTAAATTGTTTTGATTTGCATCTCTCTGATTATAAGAGATTTAGAACACTTCTTCATGTGCTTATTAATAGTTTTGATTTCTTTATCTGAAAACTGCCTATCCATGTCCCTTGCCCATTTATCAATTGGGGAATGGCTTGATTTTTTGTACAATTGATTTAGCTCTTTATAAATTTGAGTAATTAAACCTTTGTCAGAGGTTTTTATGAAGATTTTTTCACATTTATATTTTTAATCAGCATCATATAGTTTTTCAAAAAAACTTAGCATTCTATTTTAGAATCAATATTGCATATCAGTTCTAAGACAGAAAAGAAGTAAAGGCAAGGCAATGGGGGTACGGGACTTGCCCAGGGTCACACAGTTAGGAAATATCCGAGGCCATATTTGACTCCAGGACCTCCCATCTCTAAACCTGGCTCTCAATCCACTGAGACACCCAGCTGCCCTCCTAGCACCAAATAGTTTTGATGATTGTTGCATTGTCATTTGGAATTACTATCCTCCTCATTTACTACTTATTTACCATTTCCTTTCTCATTCTAGACCTTGCTCCATCAAAAAAAATGCTGTTAATTTGTTGAGTTCTTCAAAGTATGAGTTTGTTTTACAAAGCATTAAATCTGGTTAATTAATTTTCATTAATTTGGAAAAGCCAACAAGTCAACTTAGAAAGCATTCATTAATCTACTACTATGTATTAGGCATTGTGCTAAGTTCTGGAGATAGACAGATAGGCAATCAAACAAATTAACACAGCTAATCTCTGCTCTTGAGGAGTTCATGGCCTAATAGGGGAGAAAATATGCAGACAAATATGTACAAAAAAGACATATACAGGATGTATTGGAGACAATGTAAACATAAGCAATAAATATATCACAATATGTTTGTCATTGCTTATTATTTAGTCTAAGGTGTTTTATGCATTCTCTAATTATTTTGTCAGATTGCTCTTCCTTTCCTTCCTAGAGTTTATTTCTATATAGAAATAGTGATGATTTTAGGTGTGTGCTGTATCCTGCTACTTTTCCAAAACTATCAGTTTTCTATTAATTGCCCCATCCCTCTTCTAAATGTTATCCAGTTTTCTAAGTAAACCATCCTGGCTTCAGCAAATAAAGATCATTTTGACTTTTTTTTAACATAATATCTAGACATTTAATTTCTTTCTTTTCTCTTATAGCTATAGTTAGAATTCTTATCGATGTCAAATAGCTACAAGGGAAGTGACTATCCCTTCTTAACTCAATTATCTACTGTTTCTTAAATGAAATTTTTAAGCTTTTGATTTTAGATATATATATATTTTATCATATTAGAATGCCCTTCATAACTCTATGGTTTGCAATAATCCTGAGAGACTTATGACAGGGAATGCTATTCACCTCCTGAGAAAGAACTCTTGAAGTCATATTTCATATCAGTGTATTTACAGGTTTACTTTGTGGTTGGGGTCATATATGAATGTGGTCTTACAACAATGACCAGTATGAGAGTGCACTTTTCATGACAATGAGAAATAAATACAGGAGTGTTGTATTTTGTCAGTTTTTTAATAGTATCTATTGATATAATTAGGTGGTTTGAGAAGTTTGTATTTTAAAATACTAAATTATGGTCTTTATTTCAAAAATGCTGAACCATTTCTGTAACCAATGTATAATACAGTTTAGTAATAATGATTGTAGATATATTTCTATATTCTTTTTACTAGAATTTCTTGGACATTTCTGAACAATTTTGAATAAATATTAATTAGTGATGTTACTCTATTTTTGTTCTTATTGTTTGCTTTATCTCATTCCCAGTTAAGGTATTAGTACCATATGAATATTGTAGAAGGAGATCATAGAATATTTTCTTTCTCAATTTTTAAGGGAAGTTTGTGAATAATAGGTGTTAAGTAGTCTTCAAACATTTTATAACATTCACTTGTAAATATGTCTTGATTATGCACTTCTCCAGTCCCCCTACCACCACCAACATATCTTTGGTAGTTTGTGAATGACTTATTCAACTGTATGCTCTATGACTGGGTTGTTTATGTTCAGCTAATTTAAAAAAATGTTTTTTTAAATAAATTTTATCTCTTACAATTCATTCCCATACCATTAAGCAAGTAAAAATTTTAAGCCCAAAAAATATCTGCCAATATTTATCTATATAATCTAGCAAAACAAATTTCCATTATATCCATTTTTAAAACTGTATCTACCTTCATCATTTTAAAAACATCACCTTTTTGAGACATAACTGAAATGATTCATTTTCATTCTTGTGGATACATCATTAAAATGATTACATTTCTATGACCTTTCAAAATTGTATTGATTTAATTGTATCAATCATTCTACTTAAGCTCTCTGTGGTCTGCATCAGTTCATAAAAATCTTTCTACCTTCCTCTGACATTATTAATTTCCTCATTCCTTATGGAATAATTATATTTGATTACATTCATATATCACAATTTGTTAAGACATTCCCCATTAAGAAGACACTATCTTAGTTTCTAGGTTGGGGCTACCAGAGAAAGAATTACTAGAAATATTTAATTGCATATATATGGTATATATTAAGTGTATTATATGCATACATGTACTATATATAAATTATATATTCTGCTCTTTTTAAATTTTGGGGTGTCTAGAAGTATTTACCTAGAAATGGTAGACCAGGGACAAAGCATATGCATAGTTTAAAATTTTTTCTCAGAAATGTTTTCAATAATGGCTGGAACAATTCATAGCTCCACAAGGAGTTTAATAGTATAGCTATTTTCATACAGCCTTTCCAGAAATTATTATTTTCCTTTGTTGACATGTTTGCCAGTGTGATGGGTATGGGGTAGAACCTAAAAGTTATTTTAGTTTTCATTTTCTGTTAAGGACAGAGCATTTATATATAATTCTTGAAAGTTTGGATTTAATATTCTGAAAAAATTCTGTTTATATCTTTTGATTCTGTCTTTTAAATTTAAATAAATTTTTATATATCTTGGATAGAGAATTATTATCAAAGAAATTTGCTGCAAATATATGTGTTTATAATTTATATAATATATATGGAAAATTTTGATGTTGCCTTGGAGAGTTCTAAACGTGATTTCTGCCAGATTTCTGTCAAAAATTTTCCATCATATCTTTTTAGATGATGATCCCTTTTCAAGTAATTGGATCTTTGTGTTTATCAGAAATTATGCCACTGTGTTTGTTTGCTTCTGTATGTTATATACCTATTACATTATACTGATGACATAAACCAAATTTTTCCTCTCATTTTAAAATTTTAGTTGTTTTATCTATATTTGTATTTTTAAAAATCAAGTCCTATCTTTATCATTAGTATTTTTATCTGAATTTTATTAACCTCTTCTCAAATTTTGAATTTCTAATTTGAAATTTATTTCTAATAAATTATTCTATATTCCTTTTAAAAGCATAGTTGTGATAATATGTAAGTGGGCCTATATTAATTTCTGCTAACAATTTTTGTTTTTTCTCTATTTCCTTTTTATCCTTCCTTTTGCTATTTTTATTTTCTCCCTCATTTAAAATCAAGTTTACTAAAGTTCTATCAATTTCATTAATCTTTTCAAAGAACTGGTTTTAATTTATTTTCTATTTCCATAATGTTTACCTGTTTTAGCCATTTCTCTTCTATTTTTCCAAAGTTGTATTTTATTTAATTATTTGTTTGTTTGTTTTTTAATTTTTCTATGGTTAAATGATTCATACTCTCTCCCTCCCTTCTTCTCTCCCCTCTCCCAGAGCTGACAAGCAATGCTAACTTAGTTAAACATGAACTATCAGCAAATTTCTATTTCCCTATTATTCCATATTATTCATTTCTGTAATAGAGTAAAAAAAATTTGTGATTTTAGAGAGAGTATATTTAGAATGTTTTGATGACATATTCAGTAATTTAGTCTTCTCTTTTTCCATTTTGTTAATTATGTTTTCAAGTATATATATTTTCTTTGAGGACTATGTCCCAAAAGTTTTAATGTTTTGTCTGATTATCATTGTCTTTCACATATTGATTATTTCTATGATTTGTTCTTTACCCTACTTACTCATTACTAGGAAAGTAAATGCTAGTGCCTGAGATTTTTGGTAAAGATACCATGTGGTATTGAAGAAAAGAGATATTCTTTAAGCTGCCCAGTAAGATATCTTAAGAGTTTCATATATAATTTCTATGGCACTTTAATTCTCCCTTATTCTAAAAGTAACTTAAGGGGGGTGGAGTCAAGATGGCAGCTTAGCAAGCAGCAAAAGTTCAGACCTCGTGGAAGACCCTTCCTTACCGATACAGACTGAATGCTCCAAGGGCACCGAAATTCAATCTGAACAACAGGACAGAAGCGGAGAACCCTCCTTCTGGACTCAAATCAAAAGGTACACCCCCCCCAAAAGCCAGAATCCGAGAATACTCAGGGCTAAGGGGAAGGCAGAGGGTAGGTCCCAGGACCCCTCCCCCACAACCCAGAGGGCTGAGCCCCCAGCAGCAGTGGGAACCTCTGAGCGGGCAAAGGTGCTGGTTTGGAGGGTCTACCTTGTGAGCAGAGGGGCGCGAGCATCCAGCTTGGACAGCGGGGAGGAAGCCAGGGAGAAGAGGCCCATGGCTGGGTCCCTCCATTGGGCTCCAGTCTCACGATTGCCTTGGGGCACATCCAGACTAATCCAGTTAAATCTAATCCCATCAGAACTCCTCAGAGTTTAGGGAGGCGGGCAAAGGCACTTGCGGACAGTGGAGAAGCAGCTGGAGAGAACTGGAGAGAGCCTGGGTGGCCCAGCCTTCCAGGAGTCTTCAGAGCCTCAGAGCTTCATACCACATACAGCCCAGCCCAGTTGAACTCAATCCAATCAACAGCCTCCAGAGGACAGGGAAGCTAACATTCCTCCCCTAGAGACTGTACCAAGAGATCTGACAAATCTCCAAGAGGGAAGACTGATAGCCCCAAAACCAAAACAAAATGAAAAGATCAAGAGCACAGCCAAATACAGGGAGCAAAGAAGGGGTAAACTCGAGCAAACAACAGAAAAAGAAGAAAGAAATTACAATAGACAGCTTCTGCACAGGTAATGAGCAAAGAGTGAATGAAACAGAGGGGGAGGACCCAGCAAAGGAAAAATCAGAAATCCCAGCGAATTGGATACAGGCTTTGGAAGAACTCAAAATGCAATTCAAAACACAATTAAGAGGGGCTGAAGACAATTGGGAAAAGAACTTAAAAACTAAGATAAGTCATCTGGAAACAGAAAATAGTGTCTTGAAAGCCAAAATCAACCAGCTGGAAAATGAGGCAAAGGAGATGAAAGATGAGGTGAAGAAGATGAAAGATGACTTCTAAAGAAAATCCGACCAAAAGGAAAAGGATGACCAAAAAACTAAGGATGAAATCCAGTCTTTAAGAACCAGAATACAACAACTAGAATTGAGCGACCTCACAAGGCAGCAGGACACTATAAAACAAAACCAAAAGAATGAAAAAATTGAGGAAAATATGAAGCATCTCATTCACAAAACAGAGGATTTAGAAAATTGTTCAAGGAGAGACCATTTGAGAATTATTGGCCTACCAGAAGACCATGACAAAATAAAAAGTCTGGACATTATATTACAGGAAATTATTAAAGAAAACTGCCCTGAAATCCTTGAACAAGAGGGAAAAGTGGAGATTGATAAAATCCACAGATCACCTCCTGTACTTAGTCCCCAACTGACAACACCCAGGAATGTTATAGCCAAATTCAAGAACTATCAGACCAAAGAAAAGATATTACAAGCTGCCAAGAAGAAGTCATTCAGATACCAAGGAACCACAGTGAGGATAACTCAGGATCTAGCTGCATCCACACTAAAAAAAAGAAAAGAAAGGAATATGATATTCTGGAAAGCAAGGGAACTAGGTCTACAACCAAGAATCAACTACCCATCAAAACTGACTATATTCTTACAGGGGAAAGTATGGTCATTCAACAAAATAGAAGAATTTCAAGAATTCGTAAAGAAAAGATAAGACATGAACAGAAAATTTGATGTCCAAGCACATAACTCAAGGGAATCATCAAAAGGTAATTAAAAAAGAGGGGAAAAAAGAAAAACAAAAAAAAATTTTTAAGAGACTCAATAAGTTAAAATGATATTTATCCCTATAAGAAAAGAGGTCATTGGTAACTCTTAAAAACTGTTGTTATTAGCTGGGCAACAAAAAGAATTATACTTAGAGAGAACAGCAACAAACTGTATAGGATGAATGGACAAGACATAAATAGGTATATAGATATATGCATGCAAAAATACATACGCATGAGTATGCATATATATATATATATATAACTAGAGCTTAAAATAGGTTAATATTAAAAGAAATGGGAAAAGAAACAAATGGGGGTAAATTCATATGTCATAAAGAAGCTCATGGTGGGAGGGGGGAGAACATCAGTACACTGGAAGGGTAAAGAGGTCAGAGACAGGAAATACTCAACTTTTACGTGCTTTGAAAGTAACTCAAAGAGGGAAAAACAATCCAATCCATTGGGGGCAGAGAATAGATTTGCACCCTATAGGGGAGTAGAAGGGGAACAAACGGTCTGGTGGAGAGGGAAGCAGTACAAGAGAGGGAGGGAGTGGGGGGTTAATTTTAGAAAGACTACAGGGAAAATAAGGGGGGTAAATAGGGAGGGGGATAGAAAGGGAAGTAAAATAAGGGTGGGAACAAGGGGGGCTGTTCAAAAGCATACATTGGTGTAGAAGGAAATAGTGAGAGAAGAAAAGGCAGGTAAAGGAGCAAAAATCAATATGCTGGGAAATACACAGCTAGTAATCATAACTCTGAATGTGAATGGAATGAACTCACCCATAAAATGTAAGCGAATAGCAGAGTGGATTACAGTCCAAAACCCTACCATATGCTGTCTACAAGAAACACATATGAGAAAGGTAGATACACATAGGTTGAAAATAAGAGAGTGGAGCCAAATCTATTGGGCATCAACTGACAAAAAGAAGGAAAAAATGCAAAGGAAGGAGGACTTGCAGTCCCAGATCTCAAACTATACTGTAAAGCAGTGTTTATCAAAACAATTTGGTACTGGCTAAGAGACAGAAAGGAGGATCAGTGGAATAGACTTGGCGTAAATGATCTCAGCAAGACAGTTTATGACAAACCCAAAGACCCCAGCTTTTGGGACAAAAGTCCATTATTTGATAAAAACTTCTGGGAAAATTGGAAGACAGTGTGGGAGAAATTAGGTTTGGATCAACACCTCACACCCTACACCAAGATAAATTCAGAATGGATGAATGACTTGAACATAAAGAAGGAAACTATAAGTAAATTAGGTGAACACAGAATAGTATACCTGTTAGACCTTTGGGAAGGGAAAGATTTTAAAACCAAGCAAGACTTAGAAAGAGTCACAAAATATAAAATAAATAATTTTGACTACATCAAATTAAAAAGTTTTTTGTACAAACAAAATCAATGTAACTAAAATCAGAAGGGTAGCAACAAATTGGGAAACAATCTTTATAAAAACCTCTGACAAAGGTTTAATTACTCAAATTTACAAAGAGCTAAATCAATTGTACAAAAAATCAAGCAATTCTCCAGTTGATAAATGGGCAAGGGGAATGAATAGGCAATTTTTAGTCACAGAAATCAAAACTATTAATAAGCACATGAAAAAGTGTTCTACATCTCTTATAATCAGAGAGATGCAAATCAAAACAACTCTGAGGTATCACCTCACACCTAGCAGATTGGCTAACATGACAGCTATGGAAAGTAATGAATGCTGGAGGGGATGTGGCAAAGTTGGTACATTAATGCATTGCTGGTGGAGTTGTGAATTGATCCAACCATTCTGAAGGGCAATTTGGAACTATGCCCAAAGGGCGATAAAAGACTGTCTGCCCTTTGATCCAGCCATAGCACTACTGGGCTTGTACCCCAAAGAAATAATAAGGAAAAAGACTTGTACAAGAATATTCATAGCTGCACTCTTTGTGGTGGCCAAAAATTGGAAAAAGAGGGGATGCCCTTCAATTGGGGAATGGCTGAACAAATTGTGGTATATGTTGGTGATGGAATACTATTGTGCTAAAAGGAATAATAAAGTAGAGGAATTCCATGGAGACTGGAACAACCTCCAGGAAGTGATGCAGAGTGAGAGGAGCAGAACCAGGAAAAGATTGTACACAGAGACTGATACACTGTGGTACAATTGAAAATAATGGACTTCTCCATTAGTGGTAATGCAGTGTCCCTGAACAATCTGCAGGGATCTAAAAAAACACTATCCACAAGCAGAAGATAAACTGTGGGAGTAAAAATACCAATCAAAAGCAACTGCTTGACTACAGGGGTGAAGGGGATATGACTGAGGAGAGACTCTAAATGAACACTCTAATGCAAATACCAACAACATGGAAATGGGTTTGAATCAAGAACACATGTGATACCCAGTGGAATTGTGCGTGGGCTATGGGAGAGGTGGTGGGAGGGAGGGGAGGGAAGAAAAGAAAAGAAAATGATCTTTGTTTCCAATGAATAATGTTTGGAAATGACCAAATAAACATTAAAAAAAATAAAATGAAAGTAACTTAACTGCTTTCCACTCATCCTTCTAAAATATGGCCTTTACTTCTAGTAGTCTTTTAGAACTACTCTCCAAGTTCAGCATGATCTCCTTGTCATATTTTATAACTTCATCTTGACCCTCATTTTCTTATTATTTTTTTCAGTGTATGACTTCCTTTATTTCTAAGAAACAGATTTTTAATTTCCCTGCATTCTTCTCTGATGGTACTTCCATGTTCTGTTATAGGACTCCATATTTCTTTGTAACATTCCTTAAAGGTGAGCATTGTCCATAGATTTTCATATGTCCATAGTCTTTCAATTCTAGTTCTTGAACCCTGAAACATATAAAATGATTTCCACATTTCTCTGAAATACCCACATTTATCACTTGTTACAGTGTAATAATACAACTGTAGTTTTATATCACCATTTATTCATCTATTCCCTGAGAAGTGAATACCTAATTTGCTTCTAATTTTTTTCTTAACAAAAAGTCTTATAAAAACTTTTGAATATATGGAACTTTGCTCACTGCCTTTGGACAATTTAAATTCCATGTCCAATAAGAATATTTCTAGGTCAGTGATTAGGAAGAATTTTAATCACTTTTCTAGCATATTTACAAATTGTGGCATTTCATCTGTCTGTCTATGTTAGTATTTTACAGTAGTAGAAATGCCATGTACATATAACAGACACTTAAAGTATTTGTCTTGTTGAGTCCTTGATACTTTCTGGCTTTTTCTACATAATTTATCTATTTAATTTCACTTCTAACCTATTCTCAGTCCAAAATGTAGAGAAGCAATAGGAATGATGGACACAGAACATGCCCTTCAATCAGGAATATATAGCTCAAGTCTGGCCTCTAACATATATTTGCTCCATAGTCCTGGGCAAGCCACTTAACCTCATACTGCTACAATCAATTCTCTTAGTCAATAAACTGTAAGGAAGGTGCTATCTTCATTGGCAGAGGGAGTTTCCCAAACATCAAGTCCTCTATACTAATGAATCATAGATGCAGTCCCTATTACTACCCTCAAATTCAAATAAATGCTTTGTTGGTGGTGTTGGTGGTGCCATTGGTGTTATTGTTGTTAGATATCAAGGGGGCAGGAATATCCTGCAATCCTAGGCTTAGCTCAGGAAATCCCTAATTATCATTCTAACTTTTCCACATGGATTCAACAGTATCTTAATCCTAAAAATTCATAGTTCCATAAAAGTGGCTGCATGAACTTTATTTTAGAAAATGAATCCAAGTATGGACAACATTTTTTTCTATTTGATTTTATAGCTCTTGTTGTTCTATCTCTCTCCTCTATTTCCCAACTATCTTCTCACCTGTTACCTTCCCCTGTTAATTATTCCCAAGAAGATTTACCTTTTTACCTCTGGAAATTTGGTCCTGTGGCTCATCTATCCTGCTTGGTATGTCTCACAGCCCACCATTTCAGGCCAGACCAGTCGAATCATGGCTACATTACTAGCTATCTCCCCATTTTCATCCAACATACAAACTGGCCTTTCATGCTGTTCTTCTCCCCCAGCTACTCCTTTTCCTACTTTTCAATTTCAGATTCATAATCAAATAAAAAATAACATTTCTCCTGGAAAATGTGTGTCAACCTACTCCCATTTAGTAATACTCACCATTCTCATAATATTCCAGAATACAACATCCCTTCCTTGACACCACTCATCTACATTTTTTCTCCTAGTGAGATGTAAGTTCTCTGATGTTAGGGATTAACTTCACTTTTGTATTTGTGTCTAACGATACTTGAAACATAATAAGAACTTAATGAGTGTTTCTATTCTTTCCATTCTCTATAGCTTTTCAGTACCCCATTACAAGCCAATATCAAGGGAATACATATTTCAAGTTTATGAATGAACCCTCAATCAATCAATATCAACATGGTATTGATGTCTGTCAATATCAGAGGAACTGATAGATGGGGCAAAGCAGGGAATTCGTCTCTTATTAAATAGTTAATATTATTCAGGAAATTTCACATGTTAAGAAGCCAGTATCAAAGCCAGAAAGAAAAAACAATTATCATCAGGGACATTAGGGCAAGCACACTGGGTCAATGTCTGGTACTCATTATACTAAGAATCATCTTCAAGATGCAGAATTTTATAAACTTATATTATTCTTCAGTTATTTTTTAAAGTGAGATATTTCCTAATTTATCCAGAACTTTAAAATGGTCCCTTGACATCTTAAGGATCATAGGCAAGGTTCCAAAAAAAGCCACAATATTTTCTGCAGGTCTAATTTATTATACTGTTGGTCAATAATCTTAAATTTCCCAAGAATTCTGTTATACTCATTCCCTCCTTCTATTAATGTTTTTTTAGCTGTTTGTATTTTATGGAGAGAAAGGAAAAAAAGGAATATAATTTAAATAACTTTAAATTTTCCCACTAGGAAGTAGTTACCTTTCAAATCCTCTAGTAAAATACATGAATTACTTCATTTCTCTCTTCACTCCTCCCCACTATCACTCCACACATTAACAGCTGGCCTTTGTCAATTGCTATTGCCAAAAGTAATCATCTCCTGGTGGTCAATTCTCTGGTGATTTGCCTCTCTGAGCTTAGTTAGGCTGTTTCTCAAATGACCCACAATCTGGAGGTTGGTACAAATTGAAATCCTTTCCAGTTTAGTAAGACCTTCTAGAGATTATGCTTTGAGCCTTCAAGAGTACAGGGTCACTTCCATGTCATAGTAAGTCATCATGGTAGGGCTTTGCTCAAGCTTTCTAAAATCAAAACGCAAAAGTTAAAAAAAGCCAGCAAAAAAGTGTTTACTTCTGGGCCAGAAGGATTTACTACTGAATTTTATTACTTAAAGAACAATTAACAACTACTACAAAATAGTCTCAAAAAATAGAGACAGATGATACTTTACTAAAGCCCTTTTAAATGGCAATATGGTTCTAATTCTCAAAGAAAATAGAGAAAAAGCAAAAAATATGTAATAATGGACCAATTTCAAAATAAATATTGATAAAAATAAAATCACTGGATGGTGACCATAGAAGCATAATTACAAAATAATTCACCATTAATTTGCAATCACAAAAGACATGGAATATGTTTCAATATTTGGAACACAATTAGTAAAATATTAATCATGTGAACAAAAAAGGTGGCAATAAAACCACATAGTTAAATAGATTAAAAAAATTTGACAAAATATAGAATTTATTTGTGAATTAAGATGGAAAATACCTTCTTTAATATAGTGAAGAATATACACTTGAAGTTTGTTTGTATGGGAGAAACACTAGAATCTTTCTTAATACAAGCAGGAGTAAAGCAGGCTTGTTCCCTGCACCACTGTTATCTAATATAGTTGTAGAAATCATACTGACAGCAAAAACAAATAAACATATCAAAAGAACTAAAATATAGGTGAATTTTTATTTATGAGAAAATTGCATGTGTGTCTGTATGTGTGAGTGTATTGTTCAAAAAGAATACAAAACTATTCTTGTCTGTAGATGGCATAAAGGTGAACTTAGAGGAGCCAGAGCAAAGGAACCCAGTAAGGCAATTTATAACAAAAATAGCAGCATACCAAATAAACCTACAAACATGTTAAGGATTTCTACATAGTACTAAATAATATTAGGATTAAAAGATAGTAAGAAAAAGTCCATTTAAAATAATTATGAAACATTAAATCATTGAGTTTTAAACTAAAAAGAAACACACAAACATATTGTATATGTATACATTTATAATATATTCCTTATTGCACTAAAAAGATTAAGTAAATGGAGAGATATTCACTGCTTATGATTGCACTACAATTATATAATAAAATTATTGTACTATATAAGTTAATTTACAGATTTAGTAATATACTAATAAAAATACCATTGAGGTAATTTTTAGAACTAGAAAAAATTAATAATATTCATTAGGAAGAAAAAATATTCACAATCTCAAAAGAAATAATAAGGGGGTAAATACTCATAGAACATATTCCACAACCAAAACTATATTATAAATCAGTAGCTATCAAAAATAGTTAGTACAGAGTTTTAAGCAATTGAAAAGTATATTAGTGGAGCAGACTAGATGTACAAAATACAGAAGTAAATGCAAACACTAGTGTCTGATAAACTCAAGAACATAAAACTGGAAAGCAATTTGGTAAAAATTATCTTAAGACTATTTTTATCCCATATAATTTAATAATAAGTTCAAAACGTCTATGTGATCAGAATAGAAACAATCATATCATTATTTTTATTAGGAAAAAATTAAATTGGTACTTTCATAGCTTTGTACAGAGCAAAAATTTAACCAAATGTTAAGACTTACTGAGGGCCTGATCAACAAAAGGGATAAAGAACAAATTATACAATTTTAATACATAAAATTAAAATGTTTTGCATAAATTAATTCAACAAAAGAAATAGACCGGGAAATATTTCTTTAAAAAATAACTTATAGAATTCAAATGAATAGACTGAAATTTATTATGGTAACAGTCATATTCCAATAAATAAAATGGTCAAAGGATATTAACAAAGCTTTCAAAAGATTTGTACACTATAAATAACTCCATGAAGACATGCTCAAAATCATTAATAACAAGAGAAATGCAAATTAGAATACTTTTGACACTTCACTGCACACTATACAAAATAACAATGGTGACAAAGATAGAAACAATTAATGTTGAAGGGGGTGTGGGAAGACAGGCAAAGTGATGAATAGTTGGTTGAGCTGTGAAAAATTCCAAATATTCTGGATTTCCAATTGGAATCATATAAGAAAAATATCTATACCCATTCATGTAAAAATCATATTACTGGTCACACAAGGAACACAAGGAAGTAGGCCATAGACACAAAGGTCCAATATATATAAAAAAAAATATTTGTACCATTATTTTTTGTTAGAAAAGAAGTGGATGACCCATTGTTACCAAAGAAACAAGTAGGTGTTCTTCAATTGAGAAATGTCAGAAAAAAATCAATATCATATGAATGTAGTAAAATATCCTTCAGTTAGAGAAGACATGGCAGAGAAATTTCATCTCAGAAAAACTCACACTTAGAAGCTGTGTGCCTCTGGGTAATTTATAAAATCTCTGTGTCTCAACTTCCTTATTTGCAATATGAATGGGTTGAACTCAGTGTTTTCCAATATTATTTTGAGCTATAATTCTATTATCAGCATAATAGGAATATTTGTATGAGCACATACAGAAAGGGAAAAAACAGAACTAATAGAATTATATTCATAAAGACTGTCACAATATGACAATGAATCACTATAAGGAAATTGAAATCTGGGAGATCCTGAGGAAAAAGCAATGGAAAATCTCAAAACAGAGATGGTAGATAAATGTTGATGTTCTGTTTTTTCAGTTATACAGACTCTTCACGGCTCTATTTGGGGTTTTCTTCATAAAGATACTAGAGTTCTTTGTGATTTCCTCCTCTAGCTCATTTTTCAGAAGGAGAACTGAGACAAATAGTTAAGTGACTTACCCAGGATCAAACAGCTTATTGAGGTCAGATTTGAACTCAGGAAGTGACATTTTCCTGACTTCAGGCCCTCTACTATTTCCACTATGGCACTCACTAGGGGAGCATGTCTCATACCCTAATGTACATAGTCTCCATAGTGTATTTTTTCTAATTTTTTTTTTACTTAGTCATAAGTGAAGGTTCAATAGTTTAGACAGGAGGATTAGAAAATTTTTGTGATGAAAAGATAAAAAGCATTAATCAAATAGTAAAGGCATCAAATGGAGTGTGTAAAGCCCATATTCTTTACTTTGTAGTCGTAGTAGTAGTCTCTTGGTAACCGAGGATGATGTTTGTCTTTGTGTGTTTTTGTGCACAAAGACACTTGTGCATGAAGATTTAAGTGGAAAAGTCGATGCACAGAGACAGTCCCACTCTCTGGGCATTGGAAGCCTGGGTCTAGTGGCATGAAAAGTCGTTACACCTGGGGTCTTCCTCAGCTGCATTGGATGGCTGTGTTGTCTTTTGTGCTCCATCACGCCCTAAGCACTCCACAGTGCTTTGCTGCATCGCCATCTCAGCCGTTGAACCTTCTTGTTGGTTTCTTCCGTCTGTTCAGCCAAAAGAGTCTTCACATGCTGGGTGAGCAAAGCCCTAGTTCACCAGGGGTCGACGACCCAATGGCTACCCTCACAAGGTTTAGCCGGCCTGTCAAAACCGTTGCCCGGGGTGTGGCCGCTGCCACATGCTAGCAGCTACTGGGAGCCACAAGTGAGAGCTGGTGTCAGGTGAGGGTCAGAGGCTGGAGAGCTGCCCTAGGAGGGCACAACAAGCCTTCCATACCAAAGATATTACTCCTCCCTGAGCACCCCATACACCCCAGGGCTCAGTAAACTTTCTAATTTACTAGTGAGAATGGCCTGAGCCTTCATATTTACAGAAACTAAACCAGGAATACCAATTTTTGCTTTCCTTTCCTTTTTTTCCTAAAAAGTTCACAAGTGTTTGTAGTTTATCTTATGGCTCATGTACATAAGCTGACTTTTTTCCCCTAAAGAAAATGATAGCCATTTATTTGATTGAAATGAAGCTGGGAAAGTTGAAAAGTCCTGCTTTATGACTGATCTTGAAAGCTCAATTGAACATCCCTTTTCATGGTACCATGAGGAAAATGCAAAGTGTCAGTGTTGGCTTCAAGATATCCTATATAACTAAGAATATAAATTCAACTATGGTATGTATATTGGGCATTACAGTAGTAGAACTCTGAAAGCATACTCACCTTCATATATTGACATTCCTTATATCACTTTGGTGGGAAAGTCTTGTATTTACATGTAAGCACAAATGGTATCATAGATTAGAAAAATCCTAGCCAAATCCTAGAAAATAGTAACCACTCAGAGAATAACACTAAAATTTTTATTTGTACCTTTAAGATTTACAAAGAACTTCACATAGATTAACTCAAACATAAATGTCAAATTATTTTCAATTTGAGAAAAGTAAAATAAAGAAATGTAACCTTTATACATTATCTTTAATGCTTAATAATTTACCTTGGACATGTCACTTAACCTCTCTGTAAAATACACATATATACTTATATGTGTGTGCATATTTCTATGTATGTATCATAATACATATGTATGTAAATTTAAATATATATTACATACATATTACTTATTTTACAGATGAGGAAACCACAACACAGAGAGGTGAGCTTGGTGGAAGTAGGAGGGTCAGTGGGTAAAATATTAGACCTGTAGTCAGAAAGACCAAATAAATTCAAATCTGACCTCACATATTTGCTAGGTTTCAGACCCTGGGATAAATCATTACTCTGTTTGCAATAGTTTACTCACTTATAAAATGGGGGAAACAATAGTACCTACATACCAAGGTTGTTTTAAAGATAAAATAAGATAATATTGGTAAGCATTTAACACAGTGTTTGGTATATAATAGGTGATATATGATAGCTATGGTATATTATTTTTGTAAAGAGATTTCCCTATTTAGTGCCTCTGCCTTACCAACTTCACATCCAAAAATCTATACATATCACGTAATTGCTTCAATAGTTATTTCATTTATGTAAGATTTGACCAGATGTTCTTTAAGATTCCTTAAATTCTAAAATTCCATGACTGTATGATTCATGCTAAAGACAAAAAAGAGAGTTTCTTTTTCTTTTGCTTGTATTGGAAGCAAAAAGAACAAAGAAAGGGTAGAGATAAAGTGATACTACTCAATGGCGCTGAAAAAGTTAACCTATTTACTTTTATTTTCCCTTCTTTTTCTGTTTGAAGAATATTAATCTTTGGGATATAAAGTATAGAAAAATGGTTAATAGAATATGGAAAACCAAAATTAATAAGGAAACTGTCTGACATCATCTTGTCATCCTCAATGACTTCAAGTCACCAGGCCAAAGGGACATTCATCTAAGAGTACTGAAGAATGGGTAAATGTGATAGCTTAGTCATTGTTTGATAAACTCTGAAAGAACCCTGGAAAATGATAGAGGACATGAAAAGGACAAATGACTCAATTTTCAGAAAATAATCATCTGCAATCTATATATAAAAAAAAGACTTCTACTTCAGAAAAAAAAAAACCCTAGAATATTTTATTAAGGATTTGGTTTATAAACAGTTATAACAAGAAACAGTGATCACCAAAAGCTATTATAACTTTATACCAAAAAAATTTAAGGCAAACCAGTAACCTGGATAGTGTTACATGCATAATATACTTGTATTGCAACAAGACATGTGAGCAAATCTTCTAAGTTTTGCTTTCGAGTTGTAATATTGCTTGTGTTTATAAAGCACTTATAAATTATTTTTCATGTTATCAAATTTGATCCTTTGGATCAGTGTATATAAAATGACAAAGTATCAGTGAGATAATACTGCAGTTAGTTAGATTTTGAGCTGATTAAAGGAATGGACTGATATTGAAAGTATTAAAGCATTGATATCAACTAGAATGGAAATATCTAACAGAATACCCCAGGGATCCATCCTTGGCCTTCTGCTCTTTGTCATTTTTATCAGCATATTGGATAAAGGCATAGATGCCTTGCTTGTCATAATTACAGGAATTTTAAAGACATAACTAACATGTCCTATAAAAGATTCAAGATTCAAAAAAATCTCAGGAGGCAATAAAATGGGGCAAAATAAAATGAGATGAAACTAAATGACTTTTAATGTTCTGCTCTACCCTTAAGCTTTAAAAATTCAATTTCAAGTATACATAGTAGAGAAAGCATAGCTAGGTTATATATAGTTTCTGTGAAAAGGACTTGGGCATTTTGGTAGAATACAAACTCAATATGGGTCAACATTATGAAATTCTGGCTAAAAAAATCTAGTGCTGTTTTAAGCATCAATGAAAGAGGGCACTCTATCCAAAATAAGGGCATTAATATTTCTGATTTTACTCTGCCTTGCTAAGACCTCATCTAGTCTATGTACTAAAACCCAGTGGTGTATGGATATTCAAGAAGGACTATTTCCTCTTGTGTGAGGGCTTGCTGGACCCTTTTTAGAGCAGCTTAGCCATCTTTGGTGTCCTCCAGCATTCAACTCTCACCTTTGATTCAAAGAAGCTGTAACATGCCTGGCCATACCTCAGAAAACAGCACTTGGAGCTTGCTCAAACATGAAGGATGTCAAGGTCATCCTCTGTATCCTGGGGCATCACAAGTCATCCTGACTTTTGATTTGATACTCAACTTTCATTTCTCTAGAATAGGGAGAGAGGCCAATGTCTTTGTGCAACTCCACCTCCCTTAAGTATAATTGACACATGAGTTAAGACATCACCCCATAATGTCATTAGTCAACTTAGAAATTGAGGGGCAAACAGTAACAACTAAATTTCAGGGACTACGTTTTTCAAAGACATAAACAAATTAGAAAATGTCCAGAAGAAGACAGGTAGGTTATAAAGAGGACAAGAGGGAATGCTGTACAAGGACAAATTGGAAACACTTTTATGGTTATACCAAAGAAGAGAAGACTTTGGGAATACATCTTAACTATTTTCATTCACTTTAAGAGTAGTCTTGGAGGAGGGGGTTAGACTTTGTTCTTCTTGACTATAGAGGATAGAACTAATATCAGCAGGAGGATGTTGCAGAGGTTCTTAATCTGGATCCTATTAACTTATGGGGGTTGTATTTTGATACTAAATTAATTTCTTTTGTAATTCCATATGTTTTATTTCATTTCTTTAAAAACATTACCTTGAGAAAAGGTACGTAGGCTTCTATAGATTTCCAAAGGGAGTCCTCCATAGACAAAAAAAGGCAAGAATCTTTGAAGAGAGATTTGTTTGGTATCATGGAAGACAATCTATTTATAAGTTATCTTAAAGTTTGATATGCTGCTTTGGGAAGTTTTGATTTTCCTCCTATTGGAAGTCTTAAGGCAAAGGCTAGACAACCACTTGTTGCAGACAAAGTACAAGAAATTCTTGATCTGCTGCAATTTGAATCAGAATACCTCTGTGAGTACTTACAGCTCTTGAATTCTGTGATTTATGAGGTTTGTGGGCTTTGAGAAGTGTGAAAATCTATTCAAGATTATGAATTTATTTCCATTTAGTAAGGGTTTGTATCCTATTTACCTTTATGCTGAGGTCACTTGACATTTGCAACATTTTCAATTCTATTTCAAAATAATTTGACACTGTAATTGCTTTTGGATTGACCTGAATGACTCTTCCTGAATTGGGTAGGGCTCAAATGACCATTCTCAAGGAGGCCCACCTATCTGCAAATAGCTAGATTTTTGCATTATGGCCTGTAACATATGGAGAAAGAACAGTCAGATGGTAGCTAATTAGTTCCAGTACACTACGTTTCTCAGAGGAAGATTCAGAAACCATTGGAAGATGTCCAGGATTCTCAAAACCTATAGCTGATGGATTCTAAAAGGTCTTGAAGGGATGAAATATTCATTTATTCCTCCAGGAATTATCAGAGTCACAATGAGGCACAAATCATAGCTATAAATTCTTAATACAAATACAGGTTCCTGATCACTTCAAATCACCAAGAACTCCTATATTACCAAACATTTTTCCACATGTTTTATTGATTTTTTTCCTTTTGACAAGTAAAACTTGGTAGATTAATATGCTACTAAATTTATCCCTTTTCAATGTTGTCTTGAGAGACAGAAGGTTCTCCTTTTGTAGCACAAGCAACTGGAAAGGATATTTTTTAGTAGAAACTAAGGCATTTTATAGCTGATCAAAATATCAGATGCCTATTTAATGCAGAATAGCCCATGTTAAAGAATATAGAAACAAATTTTGAGAGTAGTGGGGATGCAGGAATTTTCAGTGTCTTATCTCTGTTGAGACTTCCTTAAACATCTAATTGTTAGCAGATCACCTCAGCTAGAAAGACAAGTTGCTTCACTAGAGCAGAACCAAATATTTGTTTTAAAAATACACATGCAAAAAAATAAAAAACCAACAACAACAAACAAACACCCAAAGTAGATCTTATAATCTTATATGTATATGTATATGGCTTTGTTTTAAAGTTTGGGGAGGTAGGACTATTGTTGTAATTATGGAAAGCAAAAATAACTCAATGGAACTGCACAAGAAACCCTTATTCAACACTTTGCTTTAGCTCTCTCCCTTTCTTTGAGGAAATCTGACGTTATAAGCATAACTGACTCTCTGTGGACCTCTTAAATAATTTAAAGATGCTGAGCCTCATATTCTTACAGCCCAAAGATGCTGACATTATTTTAAATTAGGTTTTTACACTTAAAACATATTGAAGTGCATTTTGGGGAGAGGACGTTTTGCTACCTGTGCTTTTTCTGTGGGCTCAGTGTTTAGCAAAAGAGTATTGCCAAAATAATGTTCACATGGCTTGTTTTTAATTCCTTTTACCTCCAATCAAGAGACATGAGTAAGGATAACAAGCCTATGGTGGCCTAGATATTTCATGGTAAGAATTAATTATAATGAAAAAGATGGGAAGAGAGGTAAAGATAGGAAAGAAGATGAGAAGAGGAGAGGAAGGGAAAGGAAAGGAAGGGAAGGGAAGGGAAGGGAAGGGAAGGGAAGGGAAGGGAAGGGAAGGGAAGGGAAGGGAAGGGAAGGGAAGGGAAGGGAAGGGAAGGGAAGGGAAGGGAAGGGAAGGGAAGGGAAGGGAAGGGAAGGGAAGGCAAGGGAAGGCAAGGGAAGGCAAGGGAAGGCAAGGGAAGGCAAGGGAAGGCAAGGGAAGGCAAGGGAAGGCAAGGGAAGGCAAGGGAAGGCAAGGGAAGGCAAGGGAAGCAGAAAGAAATAAAAATGAACTATGTCAAGAGAATAGAATGCATCAAAAATTGATTATTTTTAAAGAAATGCTATATCATCCTATTTTAAAGCATATCACCTTTCCCTGACTTTTCTGATACATAGGCCTAAACATGTTCTGTATATATTTGGTGAAACATAGTAGACCTCTAGGTGGCAAAAATGAATGTATGCATTTTGAGTCTTATCACACATTTTAGTAATAATCCACTGTATGACATAATGAATAGAGAGTTCTCAAAATGTCAGAAACAAATGAGTTCAAGTTCTGCTTCTGAAACTTATAGGCTATATAAGTTATATAAGCTATATAATTATGTGCAAATCACATAATTCTCAGAGCCCCAAAGAAATGTCTAATACTCAGTTTAGAAATAGGTGCAGACTTATAATAGTAGAGTTTCCTCACCAGGCATTCCTTATCTAAATAAAGGCCTAAGTCTGGTACACATTTATACACACATACACACACACATGCACACATACATATGCATACAAATTACATTATAAACTAGATATCCCTTATTTCTGTAACCAAAAGACAAAGAAATAAAACTTAATTTCCTGATCATACATGCCAACTTCGCATGTAAGCAAGAAAGGAAACTATCCAGTGCTGGCAACACTTTAGTTGGCTTCTTTAGTAATGAAACTGTATTCTTGAGTCAGAGGAAAAGGTCACATTAACTATGACCAATTGCTCTTCTTCGTCTCAATCAGAATTTCCTTCATGAGATTAGGGATTTTTACAATTACATGCAATGGAAGTTGGCAAGGGAATATAGGAACTAAGGAAACCAACAAAATGTACTGTTCAGAAAATTCTCTTTATTGAAATATTCAGGCCTTTGGGAAAGATGAAAGATTAGGAACTCCCCTCTGCCTTCTCTCATTCCCACTAGGTTTAAATGATCCATGCTGATCAATACTAAGGATTTGTTTCTTACTTCACTGGAAAAGTAGAAATCTCCTGGAATAAGAATAAAGGATAGCTCGGTAGCAAGATTTTCTCTTCCTTCTAGTAGCCTGTATTCAGTGGTGTATAGTAGAAACGGTACCACATGTGTATTCAAAAGGCCTTGGTTCAAGTCCAATTTCTGATATGAAATACCTGTGTAACTTTGAATAAATTATTTAAACTCTCTGGCCTCAGTTTCCTCATCTATAAAATGAGAGGGTTGGGCTTAATGATTTCCCAGAATTTTTTTTCCTTTTCTAAATCTATATTAGGATATCTCCCATTTTCCTTTTCTGAGTGATCTGGCCCCTATTATCCAGTCTATTCCTCTTGTTTGTGCCTTTACTGACTCTTTCATGCCTGTAGACATGCTAGTTGTTAATTCTCTTCCACATTCTTGGGCTCAATTGCCTATCTTATTTTTTGATATTACAATTCCCTGCCCAATCTATGTTAGATTTAGCTTGGATTAAATAACCACTAAAATGTCCTGTAGCTTTAATGCAGTGATTCTGTCAACTTAAAAATAATACCTTCTGAAATGTTTTACATCTCTGATATTTTCTAGTATTAATATCTCATGACTGGTTTTAAGACAATTTGATATAGTAGATAGAACACTGGAATTAGAGTCAGGAAAAAAAAAAAAAGACCTGGATTTAAACTTTGCCTCTAATACTAACTAGCTACATGATTCTGTGCAAATTATTTAGCCTCCAATTTTTTTTTTTAATCTTACAAAGGAGAAGATTAGTAGTAGTCTCTCGGTGACCGAGAATGACAATTGTCTTTGTGCAGTTTCATCTATGGTGTACCCTCATGTGGCTTTGGAGTCCAAAGGCTGAGGCGCAGAGTCTGTGGCACATGGGGCATGGGACGCCAGTTGTTACAGGAGGTGCGGTTGTGGCCTGGTGTCGGCGTTCACGCGCAGCAGCAAGACATCGACGTCGCTCATCTTCAAAGGTGGCGGCGACATGGTGAATGTGGGTTCGCCAGCTGCTTCTGACAGAGGCAGCAAGTTCTAGTTGCTTTGGTGTCATGCCAGCCCACTTCAAGTTTGACTTTAGCTGATCCCTGAATCTTTTCTTTGGTCGGCCTTGTTTCCTGAGTCCAGCTGACAGTTCACCATAGAATTCCTGTCTTGGTATTCGCTGTGGGTCCATGTGGATGACGTGTCCAGACCATCGTAGCTGGGTTTTGAGGACCAGGACTTCGATGCTGGTGGAGTTGGCTCTGTCGAGGACTTCCTGATTGGTCATACGGTCCTGCCATCGGATGCTCATTATTGACTGGAGGGAGCGTTGGTGGAATTGCTCCAGCTGTTTCATGTGCTTCCGGTACAGTGTCCATGTCTCGCAGCCTTACAGGAGCGAGCTGAGGACCGCTGCGTTATACACTTTGAGCTTCGTCGCAGTGCTTACACCTCTGTGTTGGAGGACTTTGGAGTGCAGCCGCCCAAGTGCCTGGCTGGCCTTTTGGATCCTGGCATTAATCTCGTGGTCTAGGGACTCATCATTGGCGATGGTGCTGCCCAGGTACTTGAAAGTGTTGACGTTAGAAAGCTGCGTGCCCTCAATTGTAATGCACGGCTGGTTAGTTGGCCTCCCTGGTGCAGGTTGGAACAGCACCTCTGTTTTGCTGAGGCTGATAGTCAGGCCAAACAGTTTTGTTGCTGTAGAGAACCTGTCGACAATGGTTTGAAGATGATTTTCTTGATGGGCCATGAGAGCACAGTCATCTGCAAAGAGAGCTTCCAGGATGAGTCTCTCTGTTGTCTTTGTTTTTGCAGTCAGGCGGCGAAGGTCGAATAGTGAGCCATCCAGTCGGTATTTGATGTAGACACCCAGGTCTAGATCCATCACAGCATGTCATAATACCTGGGTGAAGGATAGGTTGAATAGCACCAGAGCGAGGACAGCAGCCTTGTTTCACACCATTGGAGATGTTGAAGAGATTGGAAGTCTCTCCACCAGATAGGACTTCCCCTGTCATGGCAACATGAAAGAGCTGGATCAGTTTGATGAATTTTGCTGGGCAACTGAGCTTGCTAAGGATCACCCACAATGAGTCCCTGTTCACTGTGTCGAACACCTTCGTCAGGTCTATGAAGGCAATGTAGAGACTCAGGTTCTGCTCAAAGCATTTTTCCTACATTTGCCTCACCGTGAAGACTACAAAGATCCAAACCTTCAGGAAAAGAAATTGCTATTTGACCAAACTACCATGAAAATTGGAAAAAGGTATAGCAGAAATTGAGTATAGACAAACATCTCACATCCCCTACCAAGATAAGGTCAAAAAGGATAAATAATTTAGACATAAAGAGTAATACCATTAGCAAATTAGAATATAGAATAGTTTATCTATCAGATCAATGGATATGGGAAGAATTTATGAACACAGAAGAGATAGAAGGCAATATAGAGTCAAAATAGATAACTTGGTTTATATTAAACTAAAAAGTTTTTGCATAAAAAATAAAGCCAAAAGAAAGAAGAAATCTGCAGAAATTTTTTTAACAAATATCCCTAAAAGCCTTATTTCTCAAAAATATAAAGAACTGACAAATGTATAAGAATACAGATAATTTCTCAATTGGTAAATGGTCAAAGGATGTGAATAGGCAGCTTTCAGATGAAGAAATAAAGCTATTAATAATCACATAAAAATTCGAAATCACTCTTGATTAGAGAAATGCAAAGTAAAACAACTCTAAGGTACCTATTAGATTAGCTAACATGATCAAAAATTAAGATAGTAAATTCTGGAGAGGATGTAGGAAAATTGGGACACTAATGCACTGCTGGTAAAGTTGTGAACTGATCCAAACATTCTGGTGATTGATTTGGAAAAATGCCTAAAGGGCTTCAAAATTCTGTCTACCCTTTGATACAGCAAAACCACTACCCCGCCTGTATCCCAAAGACACTTTTTTCAAAAGAGAAAGTCTTGGTTTGTATAAAAATATTTATTGCAGCTATTTTTATGGTGACAAAATATCAGAAAATGAAGGAATATACATCAAATAGGGAAAGGATGAACAAATTATGGTATATGATTTAAATGGAATAATACTATGCTCGAAGAAATGATTAACAGGATGGTTTCAGAAGAACCTGGAAAGACCTACATGAACTGATACAAAGTGAGGTGAGCAAAATAAGAAAAATATCCTTCAGAGCAACAGCAATATTATATGATTAACATTTCTGCATGACTTACCTATTCCTAGCAATGCAGTTATCCAATAATATCCTTAGGGACACGATAAAAAATGCTATCCATTTCCAAAGAACTGATGGAGTCTGAATGCAGACTGAGAAATACTATATTTCACTTTATTTCTTCACTTTTTTGTTTTCTCAAGTTATCTTTCATGAAATGACTAATACGGGAAACTATTTTACACTATTACTCATGTAAAATCTATATTAATTTGCCTCTTATTTCAGGGAGCAGAGGAGGGAAGGTAGAAAGGTGAAAATTTAGTTCAAACTTAAAAAAAAGGTTAAAGTGATTTTTTCATGTAATTAAGGGGGGAAATTAAATATTAGAAAAAATAAGACAGTTAGGTTAGATGACTTCCAAAATCTTTTCTAACTCTAAAACTATATTCCTGATCCTGTGATAGTGATCACAAGAAAAGACTTAGAGCAGTGATGGTAAACCTTTTAGAGACCATGTGCTATGCTTCACCTCTAAGAGACTATGACATACCCTGCCCCTCCACAGAGTGCCAGGCACACATAGTCCCTCCTTACACAGGGGAGGGGAAAAACCTCCCATGGGACTGCTAGTCAGAGAGGAAGGTAAAGTGAGAAATGTCCTCAGTAAAAGGACATTTGACATGTAGAGAGGGGGAGGGGAGTGGCCCAGGCACTCTGACCCCCTCCATCTCTGCTGCCTATGAGCTGTCCCCCACTTACCCTCTATGCATTCTCATTAGGCTCCTAGGCAGAAGGGCGGGGATGTGAAAAAATGTCATGAGGCACAATGGAGAGGAGTAGGGGAGCAACTCGGCCCAAATCCCTCTGCCTTTCTAGTAACACACTCTGTGGGTATGATGGGGCAGCATGTGCCCACAGAGAGTGCTCTATGTGCCATCTTTGGTACATGTGCCATAGGTTTACCACCACTCACCTCAGGAATCAATAATATGGAGGAAATATAAAGAAGAGGGTGTTCAATAGCTTTATATTTTTATTTCCTTTCAATTTTTCCATCATGTTTGGTTAATTTCATTATATGATATATTTTTTCCACTGGCCAGATTTTACATGGCTGTTTATTCTCTTTCTTAGTTAATTTAACCAATTGCTAAAATCCTACCTCCATCAAGAAGCCTTTCTTGATCCCCCTTAATGCTAATTCATCTCCTATATACGTTGTGTGTTCATCATTGTTTTCATATGCTCTCCTTCCTTGAGGACAGGGATAATTTTATTTGTTTCTCTATTCGGTATGGTGTCTGGACCATAGTAGGTGTTTAATAAATGCTTGTTAATTAACTGTAGTTTAAGAAGCCCTAGAATTCTGCCAATCTTAATACAGACAGATAGACAAATAGGGAGTGGGGAATCAGCTCAAAATTGCCTAAGGTGGTCTGTCAGCCACATGCTAAAGCCACACTGTCTGAAACATGCTCTTGACACCAAGACTGCCAAATCAGCTTCCTTATGTACTGACATTTGGATAGGAAAGAATGGTTCAAAGAATCAGATGATAAGAACCTTGCAGAAAAGGATGTAAAATAAGAAGTATGACTGCCCTAAGGCATGATTTCACTACTCTTAGTTTGTTGTAGCTGTTATGTACATTACAGTTCAATGAGCTGGTTTGCTTTCATGGTTCACTAAGGTTTGATGACTGGAAAGATTATAGTAAATGTGCTTTATAATGCATAAACTTCCTAGAGAGAAATAGATCTTGGTAATCTCAATGTTTTTAGGTAAATAGTAATCACAAAAGGAAATGTTTCATTAATAGGGTCCCACTAAAGAGATGCATAAAATGTTTTCATACATTCATATGCTGCATGTAGGTATAAAGGACTTTAATCTGTCAACTTGTTTTGGCATATTTCATCAAGTAGATTGTTGCGTCCCCATACCAAAGATGATAGAATCATTGAATCAAGTGTCATAGACTGGAGTTCATCATTTAACCACCTCTTTTCTCTCAAGAAGTCACCCTGTTTTAATTAATGAAGCCTCCAACTGTTTAGATGTTAAATATTAAATTGATTGTGACCCATTGCCTAGATCACAAAGTTATTGTTTGATGCTGAATCTGAACTTGGGTCTTCATTACTCCATGTTCAGTGTTTTATCCATTTTTTTTTTGCCTAGCTGCTCAACAAGTTTCTAACATGATTCAAGTTGCAAACTTGTCCTGTATCCAGTGGCATGTTGGTAAATATGTAATAACTGACTCATATAGTTAAATACATGTGTATATATTCATGACAAACTTTTAAGTTTTATATACATATGTAGTTACTTTTTCCTTCTTCACTTTCTTAAGTGTTGCAAATTTATGTAGAAAGTCAATAAAACAATAAATGAAGCCATGATTTTAGCCTTTGCCAGTTTCTGAGGTATAAATACACTGAAATTTTAATAATTGGTTTTCAGGAACCAGTTCAAATTGACTGGTCCACTGCACTACTGTCAAAACTCTAGTGTTGTTGAGAGTCAAAAAAAAAAATAATGTATTTAAAGTGGCTTGCAGACCTCAAAATACTAGATAAATATCATCACTGTTGCTATCACTATCATCATTACCTCTATGAATCATATTATAGCTCATTTAGAATAATCAAGATTTCTTAGAGACCAAGTCCTCCAAAATTCAATAAGCAACCCACATGATACCAGAATGAATAGCCTATTTGAGATTTTATCCTCCCCAAAAGGTATTATCTAACTAAAAAATCAATGAATAGAACATATAGACCCATAATAACTACTTACATGACTAATGCTAATATTATGTAATTATATCCAGGATCACATATGTTAAAAAATCTTATGAATCTTGAATATATGTTAAGTATTTTTGATTAGGAAAAAATAACCCCTTGGATCCCTAATATGGCACATGGGGAAACTAAGTTTCAAGAAGTTTGCCAAAAAGACATAAAAATAGTAAATATTAAAGAAGAGACTAGACTAAGTTGTAGGTCTTCTTATTGCTAGTTTAGTACTCCTCCAACCATATCACTATGTTGTCAATGGCATTTGGAAGAGCTACTTTATATATTTCTGCTGTTAGTGATATCTGATTTGCTTCACTTTGATCCATTTTCGTTGACTTTTCTCATATTTTATTTATAGTATAGGAAATAAGGATCATAGATTTAAAACTGTAAAGCATCTCATAAGTTGTTTAATTCAATTTCCCATTTTATGGATGCAAAAATACCTGGAGAAGTTAAATAGTTTCCTCAAGATCTCATTTGTAAGTAATTAATAAAGAAGCAATTTCCAAGTCCTATGACTATATACCCAGTGAGCTTTCTTCTGTTACATACTGTCTTTTGAAGGAAACCACCCACTGGATGAGGAAATGGACATATCCATCAATAGGTGATTATCAGAAAGAAGTTTGCTCTGCCTATGGCTTTCAGGAGTCTGTTCTTTGTTATCAACTGGCTGAAACAACTACTATTTTCCTCATTATTGATCTAATACACATCCTCAAGTCTCATGACTTCTTTGAAACTTTCCTAATATTTCTTATGGTTAAGGCTCTTTTCTTTTAGATTTCACCTAGTACTCATTTAGGTATGCATGTATTATATCCTCCAAGAGAAAGTAAGCCTATAAAGGGCAGGGATTCTCTGGGTTTCATCTTTTATAATCTCCAGTAACAAACCCATATTGCCTTAAGCATATTGGGTATTTTACAATTTAAATGGAATTCAATTGGCTCAGGACCATAGAATAATTGGAAGTTAGCTGCATAATTAGCAGTAAACTATCTCTTAGGCCCCATTTTTGTATCATGAGAACATAATTTGGCATAGACTGCACAGTAACTAATCCTCCAAAAAGTAATTGCTTTGCATATTAATGCTTCTATTTCTTGTAATATTTTCTTATGTTGCATTTTAATGATGAAATGGCAGCAATGGGCCCTCCATAAAATCAATCAACAAACACATAATATGAGCCAGGCAGCATGGTATAGTTAATATAACGCCAACCTTGGAGTTAGGAAGACTTCATTCAAACTCTGTTTCTAACACACTAGCTATGGGTTTCTAACATAACTCGCTTAAGCTCTCAGCAACTCAAAATACTTTCTAAGACCATAAATCAGAGATCAGGTAGAGAGTCTTCTCAGTGGAAGTTCCCTACGCACTTGTGCACACGTGCACACACACACACACACACACACACATACACACACACACACACACACACACACACAGAAATAACATTTTTGTTTCTATTTTTGTCTTAAGAGCCAAAACCACTGGTCTTAAAGAGTGAAAATTAAACATTCACTATTAGTAAGGGAGACTTCTAATCTATAACTCACCATTTAAAGATCAAAATTAAAACTCAATCATTCTCTGAAACACAGAGAAATTAACAAGAAGAATTTATATTCTTGATCTTATTTTCAATAACAGAAAATTGGTTGTAGTGGTAAAAAAAATTACGGATGCTCCAGGATGAAGCAATCCCTCCTCTGAGAGGGTAAGAAGAAATCAGGATAGGCTTATAAATTCCCAATATGTGGGGAAAGTAGCTTCCAAAAAATTGAGAGGAAAACTAGGTAGGATGCCATGGTCTATTAAAAAAAAAACTCAAGAGAAATTATCATAGATGCTCAAGAATAAAATTTTGAAGTCATGTAGGGAAATAGAGGAGGAAAAATGGCATTTGTCTGAAGGTGTTGGTGGATGTACCAATCAAGTTAAGAAAAAAGAAACATAGAAGATGGAATACAACCCAGATAACAGGATTAATATAAGGAAAGTTTGGTCCTGTAAAAACAGTGTCAGAAATGTGAAAGTTAAAAATTGTAAAACCTTTCTCAAAGACTAGGAGAGCTCCTGTAAAATGTAATGTGCTCTATAAATGTGAACTATTATTATCAGAAAGGAGTTAATACAAAACTTCCATGGTTCATACAGACAACATAATGTAATGATTTTGGCTCAAAATTTTCTAAGGATAGTAAAGGGGACTAGAAATAACATCTTACTTTTTTCCTAAACCATTATTTGGAGATAGAAGAGGATCAAAAAAGGGATAAGGTCTTTGTTTTCAATGACTGGGATCATAACTGACCCAAAAGAAAGACAATGTTGCTCAATTTTTATTTGGCATTTGTTTTCTCTGCCAAAGTCCTTTGTCCTTGAAATGATGAAAGATAAAAGGGACTAACAGAAAGCCAATACTCAAGATCATTAAGAAATTAAAATAATATTAGAACATCTAGTTGCCTTTGATGAATTCAAGTCACCTGGTTCAAATGGACTACATTCTTAGTTCCTGAAAAAAATGGCAAATACAATTATTCTACCATGTCTCTGATATTTAGAAGATCATTAAAACTGAGAAGTATCAGAATATTGGAGAAAGGCAAATGCTGATATAATTTTCCTAAAATGTAGAGAGAAGAAACTAAAGGCCAGTGAACTTGACTTGAAATCCTGGCAAAATTTTAGAACATACATTAAAGTCTAGAAAGGAAAGCAGTGAGTACAGGTAGCCAGCAGAGACGTAACAAGAACAAGTCATGAAAGGCTAACCTCATTTCCCTTTTTAATAGAATTATTAAACTAGTAGATGAACATAATGGTATGAATATAGTGCACTCAGATTTTTACAAAGCTTTTTATACAGTATTTCATTTAATCATTATTGAAAAGATAGAGATGTGGCATAGAGGACAATAAAAGTTGATATATCCAGAAGTGGTTGAATGACCAGACTGAAAGACTAGTTTTTAATGCCAACAGCAAGAGGTCTCTGGTAGAGCACTTCCAGAGATCTCTGCTTATCCCTATGGTGTTTAACATTTTTTTTAATCAGTGAAATACATAGAACCCAAATGGCAAGCTCATTGAATTTGCAGATGTCATAAAACTAAGAATAACTAATATGCTGAATGATAGAATCAGTATCCCAAAAGAATTTCACAGAATGGAGCATTGGGCCAAATTTAATAAGAAGGAATTCAGAAAGGATGCATGTAAAATCGTTCAACTGGGCACAAAAATTAATGACATGAATACAAGATCAGAAAAGTATAGTCAGACAACTGTTGTTTTGAAAAGGATCTGGGAGTTTTAGTGGACTTTAAATTCAACAAGAATTATCAGTCTCTTAGCAATCAAACTACATATCATTTGGGGCAACGTTGAGGGACTCAGAACTTCCAACAACAGGGAGGTAAGAGCCCCTCTGTAATCTACCCTAATCAGACCTCATCCAGAATATTGTATTTATTTCTGGATGCCATAGTTTAAGAAGGACTCTGATGAATGAGAAAATTCCCAAAGGTTTTACCAAGAGTGGAGAAGGTCTTGACTTCATATCACAAGAAGAAAGCTAAAGGAATTGGATATATTTATTCTAGAGAAGAGAGAGGGAGGAGAGAGATAGTGATGGATAAAATATTTATTAAGTGATTATTTTATTCTATTTGTACATTTATATGCATACATATATAAGCTAGCATTTATATAGTATGTAAACCTGGAAAAACACAGGACAGGACCACTAACGTAGTCAGCAAAACCAAATCTTTATTCAGGAAAAGAGACAAGACCTTAATAATTGGCTACCACACAGAGCCAAGCACTAAATACTGTTATGGGGGTCCAGATGTGTACCCCGGGGTTATGGAAAGATACCTTTTACAAGAATACAAGACTCCAAAACTTAACTTAAAAACAAAAAGAGAAATGTATTAGTTTAGGGAGTAATGCTGAGAATGGCCAGGAGAATAGCAAGGTGGAACAGCAAGATGGGGAGCAGTTCCTTGGGAGGATAGCATGAAAGGAAAAGCTGTTCCCCATGGGGATAGCATGGATGGAAAGGCTGTCCCCCAGACGACATCAGTTCTGGGGATTTTATACTCTTTACCACCGATGCTATGTCATGGTGTGGACATGACTTTAGAGTGCTAATCCCTCAGGCACTTGGTGGGGTGGGGTGGTCATGTGACTGGGGTCTGCCTGGAGGCATAAAGATTCATCTCTTTGTCCATCTTACTGTCCATCTTAAATCTAGAGGACTATCAAAGAGGATAAACACGTCAGGACCCTAGGGGGGGGGGGGGTCATTGGGTGTTTCTAGGATGCAAAGGCAAGGGAGTTTCCCTGATAATAGTTCACCTGGGTTTCTGGGGGTATAGTGCCGATGTCATCTCCCCCCTCTCCTAACATGTAAGGGAAAAGGGACGATGGTCTCAGTATTCTGTAACTTCTTCTGAGCTGAGAATGGGTGTACCTGCCTAGCATACAGGGTGTACCTGCCTAGCATTAGAAGAGGTATTGACTGTAGGCAATGTCCAGAGCTTCAGGCTGGGATGGTGGCATCTGGCATCTGGGTGACTCCAATGATTGCTTTTACCCTAGAAGCAACTAGAGAGATGAATCAGAGAATTATATGTCCAGCTGTCTGGGTATGAATGATTTAAAACAGAAGACCCAAAATTTAAGGAAAGAAATAGTTATGGTCAGGTAGTTAAGAAGTAAAGTAAAAGGGGTTAAGATAGCAGGGAAGGAAAGGCTGTGGGCACAGGGTCTTAGCAACTTGTCCTTAGTGAATGCCTGGGTCCTAGGTAGCTGGGAACCTGCTTGGAGATGTGAAGGATATGTCCAGTGACTGCTTCCCCTAATGGGCAAACAGGTCACCAGGGGAGATTCAGCCCCTAAGATAGAAGTTTAGAAACCAGGACTAGGGCAAACACTAGAACACCAGAGAGAAACAGAGAAAATTAGCACAATAGCCATTGGTATTTGGGCATTTGCATTTGGATATTTTAGCCAACAGACTTCTTCAGAAATCATCTTCTGACAAGAATAGATCCCTTTAGGAAATCGGATTCCTGAGTTGTTTGCAGAGTTGGTATGTGATGTTTCTGTTAAAGAATATCCTTTTGCAAAGTACACATTAACTATAACATCTATAAATATGTGAGTAACAATATTTTACAGATGAATTTCTTTTCTGGGGGAAATTCAGGAGAGCTTTGAGCTATTCCAAGCTCAAGATCCAAACTTCAATTAAGGCTGCAAATACAAGCCATCAATTAATAAACTTCACCTACTTCTCAAAGTATGTTCCCTAACAATTTGAGAATGTTCAATTATTAACCTAATAGGTTGTTTGGGGAAATGGAAACTTTTAATTTTCCAACTTGTATTATGGGAATGTCACAAAGGAAGAAGGCCCAGAAGGGAAAATATCTCCACATGTCACAAAGGTCACAGTGAGTGGCTTCATGTACCAAGCAAGATTGTCACTGCCATTATTGTTTCACTCAAGGATTAGAAGCCAAGATGGTCAGGAAAGTCCAGTTCAAGATGAGCCTTGAGTTGCCTTCTCTAACCATCCTAGGACTTTATTCTTAGAGCATTTTGTCACCATTAGGTCCCAGAAGCCTTCTTTTTCCTTAAAGGACAAGTCTTACCCATTACAGCTCAGAGAAATTCTGCTTATCAGCAGTCCAGAAACAAATTTCCATACCCTCAAACAAGCTTTGCTGACCATTTTCCCTCCCTAATGATTCCTTTGAAGCTTATGAGTCTACATTATAGCAATTATTCTTACATATTTTGGCAATAATTAATTTATCACAATTTAGTCATAAAACCTGAACAGGAATGTTGAATTCATTAGCTCTACAGTAAATACAAATCAGGGCTCGATCATATCCTGGCCTTAGACCATCTGAAGGAACTAAGACAAGACCAGTCAGGAATCTCTCTAAAGGAATTTTCAGAGAAATTCCAGAATTATTTGTGATTTTCCAAAACTACATATATCAGTTCTAGAAATTATCTCTATGTTAAAGATCCAATTATGAGAACAGAACATCTATCTATTCTCTTTCTCTCTCTCTCTCTCTCTCTCTCTCTCTCTCTCTCTCTCTCTCTCTCTCTCTCTCTCTCTCTCTCTCTCTCTCTCTCTCTCTCCCCCTCCCTTCAAAACCCTCTGCTTAAAAAGCAGAATAGAACTTCCATTTTTCAAACCCAACATTCCTTCTCCATCTTCTCTGACTTGCTTTTACACATCATAAGTCAAATAAACATTCCATTGATATCATTTCAATTGCTAATCGGTAACCCAAAAGAATTCTGATTTAAAGGATTACATCATTGAACCATCTTTAGCATAGGGCTCATTCATTATAAATTTCAGTTAATAGAAAAAATTGGTAAACTGAGGTAACCACTGAGTATTGAACAAAATCTCTGATAGGTTTAAAATGTGCTTCTGCTTATATCCAAACAATACTTGAAATACATATTTTAGCAGCAACTCACATAACATTTCAAAAAAAATGTTCATAAAGCATTTAGTATTACAGGATCTATTTTAAATTTAGAGGTTTGAAAATCTTTTAAGGACCATAAACCTTAAAGCAAGCCTTTTGACAAGCAGGCTGATTATCTTTTTTTTTTTTTTTTGAGACCAAGAAGTTAAATGTAATAATAAAGTTAGTCCAACTTTAATACACTGGGATGAAAACCATTGAGGTGAAAACCAATTGGTAATTTTAAACAAAAAACCCATTTTTGGTAAGTTCAAACACTTTAACCCATTGTTTCCTTTAAACCTCTTATGATGGAAATGTAGATAAGGATGGAAAGCAGTCTTCTTGAGGCTATACTGCTACCAAAAAAAGCAAAACAAAACTTGTTTTACAAAACCGATCCCTGGCTTTTCTATGCAAACTGAATTTTACTGTCTGACAAAATTAAAATTAGGATGTTATTTTCTAAACCCACATATATACTTGTTCACAATTTTAAATAAATTACCAATAAATACCTCTAATAGACAGATTTAAGCATTTCTTCCTTCTGACTATCAGACAGGGAAAGGAGATTTATCAGGTCTTCTTGTCTCTCCCTGTTTACCTCAAAACAGAAGATAAATAATAGGTTCTAAATTCTACAATTTGAGAAAAAACCCCTTAGTTTTAAAAGTGACCAGGAGAATAGCAAGGTGGAACAGCAAGAAGTTCCTTGGGAGGACAGCATTAAAGGAAAAGCTGTTCCCCATGGGGATAGCATGGATGGAAAGGCTGTCCCCCAGACGACATCAGTTCTGGGGATTTTATATTCTTTACCACTGATGCTATGCCATGGTGTGGACATGACTTTAGAATTCTAATCCCTCAGGCACTTGGTGGGGTGGGGTGGTCATGTGACTGGGGTCTGCCTGGAGGCATAAAGATTCATCTCTTTGTCCATCTTAATCTAGAGGACTATCAAAGAGGATTAACACCTCAGGACCCTGGGGGTGGAGGGGGGGGGGTCATTGGGTGTTTCTAGGATGCAAAAGCAAGGGAGTTTCCCTGATAATAGTTCACCTGGGTTTCTGGGGGTACAGTGCCCATGTCAATACCACACAGAGTCAAAACCCTGAGGCTCTGGGGACAGTGTCTCTGAGAGAACCACCACCAGAGATGATTCTCCAAAGAATAATAGAACTTGGGGACTTACATACATTTTGGGAAACTCAGAACAGGGAAGTATGATTCATTGGCTTTTCAATGGCTATAAGGAAATGAGATGTCCAGGGCTGGAATATCAGGGAGATGCTTATGCTTTACAATGGATACAAAAGGAAAGGGTCCAGACAAAGGCTGGACTACCTGAGAGAGGACTCTAATACAATGGAAGAAACTTGTAAGACAAAAAGGATACTTAACATTTTATTATATCTACTAGTCCCACCTAAACTGGATCATTAAGTACTTTAAGGTCTATTATTCATCTGTGGGAAAGGAAGGAATTTAAGACCAAGCAAGATATAGAGAACATTGCAAATTATAAAATGAATGACTTTGATTATATCAAATTTAAAAGGTTTTGTACAAACAAAACCAATGCAATAAACTGGGAGAACATTTTTATAACAAAACTCTGTGACAAAAATTTTAATTTCCCAAATATATAAGGAACTAAGTCAAATCTACAAAAAAAAAAAATGAATCCTTTCCCCAATTGACAAATGGTCCAGGGGCATGAAAAGGCAGTTCTCACAGGATGGAATCAAAACTAACAATAAACACATGAAAAAGTACTTTAAATCCCTCCTGATTAGAGAAATGAAAATTAAAATAACTCAAGTTACCACCTCACACATAGCAGATTGACCAATATAACAGCAAAGGAAAGATATAAGTGTTGGAGAGGATGTGGCAAAATTGGGACACTAATTCACTGTTGCTGGAGTTGTGAATTCGTCCAACCATTCTGGAGAGTAATTTGGAACTATGCACAAAAGGCTTTAAATTAATTCCTGCCCTTTGATCCAGCCATACCACTACTGGGTTTGTGCCCCAAAGAGATAATAAGGAAAAATAATTGTACAAAAATATTCATAGCAGTACTCTTTGTGGTGGCAAAAATTTGGAAAATGAGGGGGTGTCTGTCGATTAGGGAATGGATGAATAAATTGTGGTATGTGATGGTGATGAAATATTATTGTACTGAAAGGAATAAAGAAATGGAGGAATTCCATGTGAACTAGAACAACCTCCAGGAATTGATGCAGAGTGAAAGAAGAACCAGGAGAACATTGTACACAGAGACTGATACACTGTGGCACAATTGAATATAATGGACTTTTCTATCAGTAACAATACAATGACCCAGGACAATCCAGAGGTACTTTAGGAGAAAGAACACTATCCACAAAAGAGAAAGAACTGTGAAACCAAAAATGTATTAGACCAATATATAATAGACCATATAGTATCATAGGGATGTGATTAGGGTTTTGATGTTAAAGAATAACTCTACTGCAAATATGAATAACATGGAAATAGGTTTTGAACAATGATACGTGTATAACCCAGTAGAACTGCTTGTTGGCTTTGGGAGGGGGGGAGGAGAAAGTAGGAAGGAAGGGAGGTGATGAATTATGTAACCATGGAAAATATTCTAAATAAAAAAATTTTAGAAAGGGTTTATTCAATCTAAAACAAGGTTAGTCTGGGACTCCCCTTAAGGTATTTTCCCAAGGGAAGAGGGGCAAACTTGAATCCCAGAACTCAAGTTGACAAGTGCTTATAAGGTTTGCAAAGCATTTTATGAATAGTATCTCATTTGATCTTCATAATAACCTTGGGAAATAAATAATATTATTATCTTCATTTTACAGATCAAGAAACTAAAGCTAAAGTTAAATGACTCATCCAGGGTCCCACAGCTAGTGATCATCTGAGGTTAGATTTGTACTCAGAGCTTCAAAATTCCATATGGAATTCTGAATCCACTGGCCTATCCATATCTCTATCTCTACATATATCTCTATCTTTCTATATTCATGTCTAGATATCTATCTATATAGTGAGAAATAGAGATGGTATCTATCTATAGAGACATTATTTCTTGATATCTATCTCTATATCTGTTTGTAGGTATCTATTTGCAGGTATGTCTATCTATAAGTAGATAGAGATAGACATGATAAAGATATGACACTGCTAAGCAGTAAAGATAGATATGCAAGAAAAGAAGACAGTTCCTTTGCACAAAAAGCTTACATTCTAGTTTGTCATTCAGTCATTTTTCAGTCATGTCCAACCCTTCATAAGCCCATGTGGCATTTTCTTGGCAAATATCCTTCTCCAGATCATTTTACAGATGAGGAAACTGAGATAAACAGGAATAAGGGACTTATCCAGGGTCACACAGCTAGTAAATATGTCTGAGGTGGGATTCAAACTCAGAGAGGTGGGTCTTCCTGACTCCAGGCCTAGCTCTTTATCCACTGTACCTCATAATTGCCCCAATATTCCAATTGGGAAAGCCAAAAGATAAGGGGAAGCTGCAAGGAGGGTAGGCAAAGTTGTGCAGGTTTGTATTGTCCTGTTTTTTGATTGACTAATGTAAGTGAAGCTTTGAGATCTTGGAAGGAAAATGAACTTGGAAGAGTTGAAGGATTCTACAGCAGTTGGAGATGAGCAAAAAGGAACACAGAACTTTGGAGAGAGGGGGAGTGAGCTAATGCAGGAGTTGGGAAACTGACTTCTGTCTGCAAACACACAGCAGAGAAGTTGGCTCCAGCTAATTCTGATTCAGTGATCTCTTTCCCTGTGATTACTGACCCCAGATCCTCACAAGACGACAAGCCAATTGGACAGGACTTTGAAACACAAGCTGTACCCTAAAGAAAAAGATTTTCATCAACCTCCCTAAATTTGAACTTGGGGACAATCATGGTGCAGCAAAGAACCAGAATCTCTTTACTCTGACCCCAAGGGGTCAGGTGAATCAAAACCTGATCTGCCTGACTTTGGGGGGAAGGATATTAGTTAGATAGGGACCCTTCTCCCTCCTTCCTTCTTGAACCTCGATTCCTTACCCTCCCTCTGCCCTGCTCCTTTTCTGTTTCCTTCAAATGAATTTCAATTAATAAAACTCAGGAACTGACTCAAACTGTTACTAGAAGGAAACTTGAGATTTAGGGGGGAGAAAATTGACATTTCTCTCCCCAGGAAGAAATGAGGATTATCACCATAAGCCTCTTCAAGGAGATCCTTCAGAGTACCCAGCAGTTAAGAGATGAAGGCAGCCATAGTGGGGAGTTTGTCAGAGAGTGCTGAGAGGGGAGAAGATAAATCCATTCTCCTTTCTCTCCATTGGCTTATCAACATCACCTCCTCTCTGTGTCCCTGCCCTAGAGGGGGAAAGACTCCATTCCCTTTATCACCTTTCTCCCCTTATCATAAATCTCTCTCCTTTTTCTGCCTCTCTATTACACTAACTGATTGACTGACTAGGGAGGAAGTGCATGAGTTAGTTGAACTGGAAGTAAAGTGAGCCTCATAGGGACCCTTCATGAAATGTCAATATTGGTTGGGGACTTAGAGCCCCAATTAAATGTCCAACTGCTAGAATTGGGGCCCCTGCATTAGTAGAACAATCAAATATGGATACACCTTCAGAAACTAAGAAGGATTAGCTTTTGTGAGAGCCTAGATGAGCTTCTATTCCTATCTGACCACAAACTTTTAAATAGATACAAAGGACTAATTGTCAGAACATCAGTAACTGACCTCAATGCATGATAATCAACTTGATGGAAAAGTCTTCTTAGATATAAATGTACCATTTTGAAGTGTGGGGGAGGAAAAAGCTTCCAAGGTAGGCAAAAATTGTAAGAATACTGTCCATCACCCCAAATACAATTGGAAGAAGACACATCATGGCAACAAGACATTCTAGGAACAATGGCAGCTATTATTTCAGTCCCTGGTCCCAAAATGTACCCCCTTTGTTTCTCTTCAGCTCTGCAGGTTCCACTATTGACTACACCACCTGTAGCAAACTCCTCTTCTTGATAGAAGCCATCCCCTAAAGCTTAAAAGTGCACTAAAACTTTTGAAATGGCTTGTATGTTACCTTCCTTTGGAGTGACTGTGATAGCTATTGCATGCCTATATTCTAACTTCAATCCCCTGCTCATGCTCACTCCAGAACATAATCATCTTGGAGGTTTGCTACTTGAGTGATGCGACTTTAGACAAGTAGCTTAACTGCCCTCAGCCTCACTTTCCTCATGATGAAAGGATTAGACTAAGCAGTCTGTGAGGACCCTTCTAATTCTAAATATTTGATCCCATGTTTCTATAACCAACCCGATAAAGTCCAGCTACAGGGAGTTCCTAACTATCCTAGAACATACTCTTGATTTAAATACTTGGCATTTCCATATGACCATGAAACATTTCCTTGGGGACAAACTATGTTTTTAAAATGAATTTAATGAAAGGATTCAGACTTTGACAGTAGCCAGAAAGCTATTGTCATAAATGAGAAATAATCTTTGACAATAGGATGAAGGAGAAATAAAATTCCCTTTATGAATCATGAACCTATTTTTAAAGGTATTATTGAAAATAATGAATCAAAGAAAATTCTTACATGCCTATTTCTTAGCCTCTTTTTATGGCATTTTAATATTAAGTGACTTAAGAAAGCCATGTTCAAAAACATTTCAGAATTGTGTTTTGTTTTGTTTTCAGAGAAAAGTGGCTCAAAAAAACCTTCCAAGATTATATCATCTCCTAGGCAAAACAAAATGTTTCAAACTATATACAACATCCCTATATTTTTAGAGTTATTTTTTTTTCTTTTCGGATATTGTCACATGTTTCTCCTTAAAGGTCAGTGAGCATCAAAGATAGAACCAGATGAAAATATCCCTGAACTCTCTCTACTCAAAAATTCGGTTAAATTGCCAGGGTATCCCACAGCAGCTTTGCTAGCCTTCTCAAAAGACAAAAAGATTTAGTACCTCCATTTCCTTGATCTCTCATAAACCCTGCCTGAATAGGTAAAGGTAAGAATAAAATATTCGATCCATCCTAGTTATATTATCTTTCAAATTTTAAGTGTATTCTCAAATTTAGAGGTGGAATCTTTTATTAACATGGTGCATGGATAGCTGAAAATGTGAGAAATCTTCACATGAGAAAAATAAAATAGCATCTATTTTTAATGTATAATGTGTACAATGCAAATAAATCCATACTCATTATATGATTATGATAATGAAGAGAATAAGGAAGAGGAAGATAGGATGGGATAGGACAGTTCAGGTTAGTAATTGAACCCATGATTTCATTGGTTTGAGGAACTCCACTGATGCAGATTAGTACTTACTCTGCAATATATGAATATAGATTCAAAGAGTTTCTTAACATGGGATCTGAATAGATATGTGTGTTTGTGTGTATGTTTATGAATATATAAATACACATATGTTTATATATTTAAATGTATTTATTCAACAACTATTTTGAATATATTGGTTTTCTTTATCGTCTCATGAATTTTATTTTATGCACCATAAAACATTATAAGAAGGGAACCATGGGCATTATCAGACAACCAAAGGAGTCCATCACACACACATTAAGAACTTTTCTTTTAAAGAATTATCTAGGGAACTGGTTTGTTATATGGTTTAACTGAGAGTCACACAGCCAATATATATTGAGATAGGACTTGAACACTGGTCTTTCATCACTCCAAAAACCTCTTCTCTATCCACTGCAACAAACCTCCTTTATTGATAGCAGTAAGAGCCATAGTAATTCACCTTTCCACCAGTTTTCTTTTAAAATTTTGATGTTTCCTTCACAAGGGTACAAAGAGAGCAAGATGGTGCACAAATATTAAGACTCTTTTTCAGAAGAGTCTTAGACAAATTGAATCTCCCCAGAATCAGACAGTGAGGAATTATTGGAGTTAAGATTTCAATGTTGGTCTTCTGGCTAGAAGTTAAGTAGAAGAGAGGAGTTTGGGATTAAATACAGTGGCAACTACACATAGAATGGTCTTCTCCAGTGAATATTCCCTTTCTAGTCACATATGGCAGAATGCTATAATCAAGGAACTATTGGGAGACAAATGTCATTCTCACTAAAATAGTCTACAAAGTTATGGAATAGCTGGGAGCTGCACTAGTAAAAGGAATAACATCAATACTTGAATATTTGAAGTATAAATCAATAGGTTTTACCTCAAAAGTTGTCATGGGTCACTTTGAACAGATATACTCAATTCCATTCAGTTTCATACATATTTGAACCTTATTTTGAGCCTCACTCTGAGTGGAATATTAGATAAGGTGCTGGAGCCAAGAAGACCTGCAATCAAATCCTGTCTCAGACATTACCAGTGTGAAATTGGTCAAGTGTAAATCTTAAAATTTCCAAGACTTGTGAATGTTAAAAATTTCCCCATCAGGTTATTCTCAATTAGAACAATTCCCTACTGGGAACATTCCCCATTTTGACTGTGAGAACTCTCCAGGATCAGAAATGGGAAGACCTCTACTCCACCCATACTTAAGACTGCTTTAGGGGAGAAAACTCCTTGCTAAACAATGAAAGTACTTGGACCCATGCTTATGGTGAAGCAAAGAGTTCTTTGAGCCATGCCTGTTTTTAGAATTGATACAATGGGATGCTAGGTACCTATAAAGGTCCGGCAACTTGTAAACTTGCCAGGAGCAAAGAGGTGAAAACTTATTCAGAGGTTTTCTCTCGAGGGGATTAGTCAACTCAGCTATGTTTTCTCTGGTTCAGACTTACTGAGGGGATTAGTCAACTTAGCTGGGAATTCAGAATGGGCAGTCCTTGAGAAAACGTCTACAGTGATTGGTAGATATAAGGACTTAGGTGAGGTGACATAGGAGAAAACCCCTATATAAGAAAAAGCAGAATCTCTTGAAAGAGAATCCTTTTGGAGGATCTCTGATGAGGATCGCTTGGGAAGAATCTCTTGAGAGAGGCTCTGGAGAAGGGAAGCTCTTGGAGGACAATCTCTAAGGAGGTCTCGCTGGAGCTCCTCTGAGGGGACTCTATCCCTCTGGAGGCTCTGGAGAGAGTCCCTTTGAAACAGTCTCTGGCTAGATCTCTCTTTGAGGAGGACTCTGGCTGGAACTCTCTCTGGTGAAGTCAACTGAGATGGAGCTGACCTGGTGTCACTAGAATCCTTGCTTAGACAGACCTTGTGGTGAGTGATAAAAGACTGACTGACTGATCTCTCTCTCTTAAGACTCACGTCTAGGCCATGTTGGCTTAAGGCCTTTCATACTTATTCCTTTCTTACTCTTTCTCTCTTTCTTTAATTCCTCATTGTATTATTAATTAAAAATCTCTATAAAACCCAGTTGACTTGGGTATATTCATAATTGGGAATATGTTCCCTGGTGACCACCTTATATTTGATTTAAAAACCAAGACACTGTAGTGAAACATATTTTCTGAGGTCAAATTTACTCACCCACTCTTATATCGATCACAATTTATATCTTCCACTATTTTACTCACTACAGTTTATGTCTCCAACTCTTTTAACTGCCACAGTTCACAACAATTTTAAATCTTACATAAGTCACTGAACTGCTCTGTGCCTCAGTTTTCTCACATGTTAAAGAGGGGAGATGACAGGCTTCTAAATTACCTTTCATCTCTAAAGTTATCATCTTATGATGTCTCATCATGGCAAGAAGGTGATCCTGATATTCAAATGAAACTATGGCTTTACTGGTTTGGAGGTTCCATCCAATGATGCCAATCAGAATCTATCTAGACCTGCCCTTCCTGGACACTTATACTCATGATGTCCCACACATTATCCATCCAGGATCTACCTAATTTTTCAGTGGTCTTTCTCACTTTCTCTTGACATCACAATGGTACCAAAGGAGCATTAGAGTTGCCATCATTCTGTCATCCACCAGTCTTGCCAAGTGAACAAAACAACTCTTTGTGGTTTTAAAATTAATAATCAATAACTAAGTATTATATTTTATAAAGTTTTATTAATAATAACTAAAGAAAAAGAACTACCTGACTTCAGCCTGGTCGTGGGTTTAAAAGCAAGAGAGAAGGAGGAGTTACAGCCAGTTAAATAAAACCACACAAAACATGGGGATGCAGGAAAATGGAATCCTGGGGAAAAACTAAGGGACTTCTGGGGATTGAAGTCCAAAGGCTCAAAATCTCCATTTATACATCCTCTAACCTATAATTATCTTATGACATCTTTTACTATCATTATCCCAAGTTCTTTAATGGTTACATTTTAAAGCATCATTATCAATATTAACATCATCATCACTTTTATTTTTATGGTTAACAAAGTACTTTACAGATATTATCTCCTTTGACCCCTTCCCAGGTTCAAACAGCAGGTAAGCAGCTGAATCCAGATTTGAATCTAGATATTCCTGATTCCAGATCCAACAATCTATCCACTATATCATGAGCTTCCATATAGACATCCACACATCCATTCAGGTATATGGACATGCATATATGTATACATATACATATATATATATATACATTTGTATATATAAATACATATATTAATTTATTAACTTGGGAAAAATAACTGGGATAATGAATAAGATTCACAAGTATATATACTTATATTTAGAAACCACTAACATACATAAAGTATATATATATAACAAGTACATCTTCAATACATGAGAAGCAACATGTCAGGGGTAGAACTAGTCTTCTTGTCAGGAACAACTGAGTTTGAGGCCGGCCTCTAATTTGTGCTGGGCCTGTCTATCCCTAGGGGAAGTCAGTTATCTCTTACCAATGAAGTCTAGTCCTGCCCTTCATCCTCTCCCATCTTTCAAAGAAAACTTTGCAAATAATACAAGTTGGGAAAGCTTCCTCACACATATTATCTCATTCAATCTTTATAACTACCCTAGAGGTGGGCATTATTTTTATTCCCATTTCACAAATGAAAAAACAAACAAACTGAGGCTGAAGTAAGTTAACTGGCATATCCTTGATTATTTAGCTACTAAATATCTGAGATAGAATTTGAACTAAACTCTTATTAATTCCAAGTTCAGTTCCTAATCCAAATAACTTAGTACCTATATATTTATACATATGACACTAATATAGACTTTAGAGTGATTTCAATCATTATGCCTTGCTTTATCCTCTCACTTGGGGAAGTCATTTAAACATTCTATGCCTCAAATTGATGAATTGGAGGCTAAATTTGATAAGCTCTAGCTTACAATCTCTGATCCTATAAATTATTTTATGTGTCAGGGAATGTTACATATAGGGAAACTGAGGCTCAGGAATATTAAGCAACATGCCAGAGGCCATATAGCTAGTTTAAAAAAATGGTAGAGCTGGCTATCAAACTAACTAATGCTCTTTCTACTGTGCCATCCTATAAGATTCATGTTTTAAAATGTCACCTTCTATTATGCCACCTAAATGTCCTCAGCTATAAAATGGGGTAAATAATAGTACCCACCTCCCATAGTTTTTGCAAAAACAGGCCAAGTATATACTAGTTGCTTAATTTTTTTTTCCTTTCTTGGTTCCTACTTTATCTTTCTGCAATAAAGATGCCTCCCCAAACCCTTAAAACACTTTGTTCTGGTGGTTTTGACCTGGTAATTGGAGCCTTCTGCCTCTAGAAGCTTTTACTTAAAAAAAATGGAAAGAAAATTAAAAGCAGAATGGCTTACCTCATTGCTTTGATATAGACTTAAGAAGTAAACTGCAAAGAGTACACTACACAGCAGCAAGGAATTTGAAAGCTTCATTGGGCTTGACAATATCTCTTTGGATATGAACTTGATGCCAGAAAATGAAGTACTTTGAGAATTTACAGTTGTACTTTAGTCTTTTCCATTTTTTCTTTTCATTGAATTGGGGTTCATTAATTAAGTGTTTCATACACTGATATGTACTTTGTGCTCAAACAAAAGAGAATTTCAATGATGGATACACAACAATCATGCAAATTTCTTGCTTTTCATATTCATAAACCCTATACCTAACATAGCCAACTTCACAGCCTCAGTAACACACCTCAAGGGTGAGCTGCTGAAAAAAGAGGCAGTCAGCAAGTACTTTACAGAGAATTTTTAAAAGGAGGGAAGAAGTTTTTGAAAAATTAAGGGATGCAAATCACTTCTCCCAAAGGCACAAGTAAAGCTGTGAGCATCTTCTCAAAGATTTCTACAAAAAGGCCAGAAAACAGCCTAAACTTGGTCATACATCCAAGATTTGCAAAGGCAATACAGTGAGCCTGTTGGCCTTCTTGAATTCCGGAGGAAACCCATTAAATTTATGAAAGAATATGAAGAATGCCTTGTTTGGAAGAGGATTACAGATTTAGAATTAGATAAAAATTTAGAGGTCATCTAGTACAACTCCTCCATTTTACACAAGTAGTATCTGAGGACCAAAATGTTTTAGTTACTTCTCTGAGGTCAAAAAGGATTTGAATATAGTTCTCATGACTCCAATTCAAATGCTGGCATTTTCATCACTAGGATAGTCAATTTTAAAAAATGGTGAAATGATAAATAAAGGAGTTTGGGATTTGGTACCAGTAGTGCTGCAGTCAAATGGTTACTCTGGAGCTTATTACAAATATAATCATTTTCAAGACATTTAACCTCTTTTGTTTAAGCACAAAGAACATATACAACCCTTGATTTCCTTTGATTTAAAAAACCAGAAGAATTGGGTGACCACAAAAATTCCTTCTAACTTGAAATCTCTGATTCTCCGAATGAGTAAATTCTACTCTTATGATAACCTCAGTTACCTACTGGAAAATAAAATGATTCCTATACAGAATTTATGTGACTTGTCTAGAGCTTCTATTAGGACAAAGAAATAGAATACCATTTGGGTTGCCACTTCTGATAGATTCTTTAAATTTAGTGGGAGATTGCATGAGAAAATGTCCCATTAAAACTCCAAGTTTCTATATTATAAATCCCAATTTCGTATTCTTGTTCACTAGAGATCTTCACATAGCATTTGGATAGGCAGCTTTCAGGGATACTGTAGTGCTGCTATACTTTGAGAGAGGTTAAAATAGGTGATCCCAAACCTCCCTTCTAAATCTAAGAACGCAGCCAAGATGATTGGCTGATAGGAACACTAACCACTTCTGGTAGATATTTCTCCCTCATTTTCACAACTTTGACCCCAGAATCCCCAGAGTAGTGAGAAAAAAATGACCATTGAGGTCACACTTTCCTTTCTTTCCTTTCTCTTCACCACCTCCCCAGTAGGCACACAAATTCAATGAGAGGGGAATAAAATATGTCCTTTGCATTGGGTTTTACCATCTCCTCTGCCTCTATATCCACCACACTCCTGTCATGACTATCTGACCTGATGGAGTTGGACCCCTAGATTTACCATCTACACCACTGCAAAAACTTTAGTACTTCTAGGCTTTTCCTACCACCCTCCTGATGAATTTCTTTTGTATTATCTCTCCCAATTCAGAGTAAGAGCCCTTTGATAGTAAGGACTATCTTGCTTTTTCTTATCAACCTTGAAAAAACATAGAAACACCAAAATAGTTAGATAGAACAAGTCATTAATCAGGACAAGGGAGACAATGCTCTAATGGCTTCCACACAAAGGCAGAATACCACACAGAGACAAGCTCTAGGACTCTGGGAGCAATGTCTCTGGGAAAATGCATCTTGAAAAGGGATTTTCCAATGAACTGAAGAACTTGGGGTCTTATATACCTTCTGAGGAATAAAGGACAGGAAAGATAATTGGCCTACATGGAGACAAGGGAAAGAGGATTCCAGTCAGGGACTGGACTACCTGGGAGAGGCCTAGATTCAATGGGAGAAACTTCTGAGACAAGGATACTTAAGATTTGATTATATCTATTAATTCTATCTAGGCCTATATCCTTGAATACTTTAAGGATTATTGTTCAGTCTAAGAAAAGGGTCCCTCTGAGACTTCCAAGAAGGCAAGTTCCCAAGGGACAAAGGCAAATTTGGGGTTACTTAAATAAAGTCAGCATTCTATATTTATTACTCGAACTTAACTTATTCATCACATGATAAGTGCTTAATAAATGTTTTTCATTCATTTTATTCCTGAAGTATCCTGATTCATCCTATTATATTTATCAGGGCAACAAAAAAATGAACTATTGTGATATCCAAAGGAAAAGATAAGATATCTGAGGTATAGAAAAGAGTGTGGGCAAAGGAATGAAGTGAAAAATCTATATACAAAGAGATCTCACAATTCTTAATCTGTTTTCTTTAAACATTTTAAATGCCAATAATATACATAATAACAAAATTATGTTTATGTAAATTATGTCATATAATATATATCTATGGTAAAATTTCTCATAAAACATATCTATAGGATTCTTCACAAATTATAATATATCTCTGAACCTAGTAAACCTCTTTATGTAACCAATCTCACATTCTTATGCTGTATCAGGGGACAGTATCACTGAAGATCAGAGATAATGAGAGATAAAAAAGACTGCAGGGTGTAATTTTTAATTTCTGATCAATTTTCTTTAAACATGTTTGAATGCAAAATCCTGCATTAATCTTAGAACTAGTCAACAAATGAATTGAAGTTGACTGTAACTGGCATAAATACTACATTTAAGCTATCTGGCTAAACTTGATTCTTAATGTATCCAAGTTTAATGTACTCTTCAAGTATAGAGTCTTAAACATTAGAGATTATAAGTGAATAGTTAAAGCCCTCAGAAGAAAAGAACTCAGCTCATTTTATCTCTGATCTTTCCCAAATGGACCTAGGTAATAGGACAATTACTCACTCATTAATTTAACTGTGATCGCCTCCTACTATGTAAAAAAATAAAATTTATCCCTATATCATATGTTTTCAAAGGATAAAAAGAGTTTAGAAATGTGGGACTGAATATCCTTAAGGGACTATAGTAAACAAGAAAAGAGTATCAAAATATTTCAAGGCATGCAGGGAATTTTACAAATGGCTGAAGTAGTACTCTCAATCTTTTATCTACAGGACTTACTCAGTTCTAATTAGACAACCCAAGATCTTGAGTCTTCAGAGGTCAAATTTTTACTATTGACACTGGAGGTGGGAGGATAAGGTGATCATGACTTTGGTTCCACTATATTTGAATTTCTTCTTTCTGGTATTTGAAATATTTTCTATCTTTCCTGGGAGTTCTAGAATTAGGCTATAAGATTTCTGAGAATTTTTTAAAATCTCTTTCAGGTGGTGATCATTGGTTTATTTCATTTTTTTATTTTACTTTTTGTTTCTAGAATATTGAGGATAGTTTTCCTTTATAATTTCTTGAAATATGATGGCTAAGTTTTCTTTTATCATGACTTTTAGATAGTTCAATAATTCTTCAATTATCTCTCTTAATCTACTTCACAATTCTTATATCAAAGGGGAGGAAGACTTTGTATATGATATTATAGAAAGCCAAACAAGTTGGGATTATAACCAAGAATTATCTATCCTATGAAACTGCTATAATCCTTCAAAGAAAAAAAAAGGGGGGGGGATATTTAATTAAATAGAAAACTCAAGAGAAGCAAAAAAAAGGTAAACCTGAAAGGAAAATCACAAGAGACTCAATAAAGTTAAACTTTATTTTTCTATTTAAGAATATAATGCATGCAACTTCTTAAAAAATTAGAATTATTAAAAGATAGGACTCTACTTAGAAAGAGAGCATTAGAATGGGTTGATTGTGTGCAATGATATTTTTTAAATGAACAGCAGAAAAGGAGAATGAATGAAGATATTTATACTTGTAGAATCTCTCACAGAGCAGGAGAACACATAAAATATAAAGCACAGTGTAAGTGTGATCTATTATTATCAGAAAGAAGTTAGTTCAAAATTTCTGTGGTTCACATAGTCAACAGAGTATTAAAATTTCAGGAAATTAAATAAAAGCAATGAAAAAGACAATCACAAAGTTATCTAATCCCTGCAATAAAGAGATGCCTTACATATGCAAACAAGTTAATAGTCTAATAGCATACAGAATATAACAAGCTTATCCTTTGATTAAATTTTAAGGAAGAGAACTGATTCCCTCCTAGTTCAAGAAATATTTATTAAGCACATATTAATGTATGTGAATCAGAGTGCTTGACACAAAGGACATAAAAATAAGTATTACACAAACCCTATTCCTCAAGAGTTTACAATTTCATGGGAAGTAAAATTTACATGGCACATATTATACAGATATAGTTCAGTTTATACTTAGTATATTAATAAACTATAAAGGAAAGCAAGGATAATGTCAATGTCTATGGGAAATTTGGAAACATCACTTTAGCTTATTGGGGAAGGAAAGGTTCATTGAAGATATTGGACTTTTTCTAAATCAGGCTTTGAAGTAAGGAAAGGATTTCAATAGAGAAAAGTCAGGTGAGTGGAATGGGATTGATGGGGAAAAATGGATAAAAGTAGGAGTTGTGTTCATTAATGTTATAAAACAGCTCTCCTAAAACTCACAACACATTTAGTTTGATCTGCATTATTAACAGTTTTTCCAATTCTTTCTTTAGGGTAGAAAACCAATAAAATTATAAATCAATCCCTGATTTGTAGTGTTTTCTAGGTTTATGAGTTATTAATGCTCACATTGAAAATTTAACAACCAACTCTCCTGAGAGTACCAAGCATATAAGCTAATCAACCGTTAGTGTGCTTTAGCATACCCCTAAATGGGAGAAAGAATCAATTCTAGTTGCGGAAGGGTAAGAATGGAGCTAGAATGGGTCAGGACAATAATAGAGGAAAATTCAGTATAATTTGACTAGAAGATGGAATATGTGATGAAGTGTTGGTAAGGCAGAATCGGCAGATCATAGTCAGACAGTACATAGATTTGAATGCCAGAATAAAAAGCTTGCATTTTACTTGGCAAACAAAAGGGAGTTTTGTTTTGAATGCAATAATACCATGATCAGAGTAGGTCATTTGGAAGATTATAGGACAGTGGCATAGATTATGAAAAGGAAGAAAGATAACTAAGATTATCTCTAAATGAAGTTTCAGAGGTCAGTGTTAAATATTCCTCAGAGTTGTGAATCCATGTTAAGGATATAGGGTTATAAAAAGAACTTTCTTTTCAAACCTAGGAAATAAGGCTTAGATTACTAGTCATAGTTAAGTAGTGGTATATGTACCAATTAATAGATGATATAGCTATAGATATAAGTAGATATAGATAATGCTGGAGAGAGATGGGGGGGGGGGCTGGGCACAGAAACTCCTTTGCTAAATGGAAGAATTTCTTTGTTAAAGCATTGTCTGCCCTTGATCACCATGTGCTCACTAAGGAAAATGATTTTCCTGACTAGTACCTCTTTACTACCAGTCACAAGGATGGTAGGGGTAGATGGTGAGGATATATTGCTGTTCTCTAGTCTGAACTTGTCCCTAGCCTATGTTTTCTGGGAACCATATATCTGATGAGGAAAGCACAGGATTTAGATACTTTGCTCAAGAGAAATGCAGGGTATACACCTCTACCTGATATTTACCATTTCTCTTAGATAGTTTGGGAAATCATTCCTGAGAGAAAAGAGGGAATGGAAGTAGAAGGAAAGATATTGATTTTGTTTCACCACAATCTGAGTAAGGAAATGTTTAGATAGGCAAGCCCATGGCCAAAAATCAAAGAGTGGACAGTGAGATTCCTGGAGGAAACCAGGGATGATCATACCTGGGCAAAAATAATGATTCCACCTACCCAAGTGGATGTGCTTGTGAGAATGAAGTTGTAGCCAATGAAGAAATGAAACAAGGAATAAGTAGTACCATAAGGGGAGGTAAGATGTCCCTTAGATCAAGGGATAATAAGTTGGAAGAAAATGATTACCAACCCTTGATTTGTTTCCAAGTATGGTTTTTTACATGTTTCATTGAAGTACAGATGCCATCCAAGCCCAAGTTTTGCTAGCCTGTCTTATTTCTCTGGCTACTGTGCTCTGCATACAATATTCTATTTGTTGCCAGCTCTACTTCAATCTTCCAACAGTTAAGGATGCTGGGAGTATCACAACTTTTCTGACTCCAAGTGGTGATTGTAGTTTTCATTCTGCTTGCTTTCTTTTTGTAATAGTGAGGAGGAAAAGAAGGAGGAGGAGAAGAGGTGGAGGAGGAGGAGGAGGAGGAGAAGGAGGCGAAGTAGGAGGAGGAAGAGGAGGAGTTGTTGTTGTAGGTGGTGGTAGTGGTGTAGTGATAGTAATAGTAGTAGCAGCAGTAGCTTTGCTTCTTAGAGGACAGGGTGCCTCACTCATTTGCCCCTCTGAATTCCAAGCCATTTGTCCCTAGGCAAAAAATATGACTCAGCCCTGGTTAAGCTATGTCACAATTTAAAACAAAAGGTAGAATATAGTAGGCACTATATGTTTTCTACATATGCTAGCCCTAAGAGGCTGCCTAGATCACATGATACACATAGAAACTGAAGTGTATACTTAGGACCTAGTCATAATTTTGTAACATAAAAACCCAGAGTGAAGATTTAGATAGTAGCATAGTAAGGTATCCTTTGGTGAGATGTAGACCATTCATTTTCCAAATTAGACAATAAAATCCTTCCTGATTCATAACTTGGCTAAAACTACTAAGACTTAGAATCTTGAACTCAGTGCTAATATGGCAAAGGCTTTTTTATTTCATTCTCTATTGAATGGGTGCTCATGAACTAATTTTACAGATGTTACAACCAACAAGCAAGTACAAGGAATGGGAACACACAGACTCCCTTCTATTAACTAGAATTAGTTCCTCCCCTTGTTCACCATTGGCTGGCTTCTAAGAATTATAACCTAGTCACAAGAGTCAGCTGATCAGAATGCAATCATTCGCATTAAAGTAAAACAACTTCACCTGTTACCTTCTTAAAGGGTTAGCCTATCATGTGTTCCTTGTCATGTCCTGCTGATGTGGCCATGGGGAAAAGGAACTTAAGCTAGGAACATGAAACTAAACTCAATTTTCTTTTCTTCTTGCTCCATTATACTGGCTTCTGAGAGGAGTTCCCCATCTTGTCAGGATTCCTCACAAATCTCTTTGTTAAGGTGAAAAACCCCTTAAAGTCCAGTTCTGAAAAGTAGGTATAGTCCTTTGGACTTGACAGTGATGGTAATTCTCAAGTGTATTGCTGTTGTTGTCTGCCTATATTCATTAATGTGGAGAAATAAGAAACCTAAATGCTGTATTCATCAAAACCTTATGTATACTAGTACCTATGAGTATCCTTGCTATTGTTGTCTAGGGAAAAAAAAACACTTGAGTAATATTTAATAAATGCTTCTTGACTTGACTTCTGTCATTCTCTCACTGAGTCATTAATCACTACTCTGCTGTTGGCATCAGTATGCATCTGGTCCAGAATAAATACTTGGCACATTTGTAGAATGGTTATAACCTGCTTCAGAACCATCCAGTATCCCAAAGTAGATATGAAAAAAATTGTGACCACTCCTGTTTGTGACAATAGAACAGAGTGAACTTGATTCATTCATCATTAAAACTGTGACCTAAGCCTCATGAGTTCTACATTCTAAATAAAGAGCCAACAAGGACCTGTATGTAGCTCACTAAGTTCTGTATGCTTACCAAGAGATACTATTCACTTTAAAACAAGATGGTGTTTCACCATCTGGAGGTCCTATTTTGAGTGCCATCTTTTATAGTGTGACTTAAAACATGATATTTGGACAGAATACTGTACTGACTGATTTTATAACAAAACCCTTAGAATAGTAAAGGTCTGGAAACCACTATAGTTTTGCCTCAGGAATAGCAGGGTGTTTGTCTTTGGACCAAGAGACCCCACACCTGATGGAAAAATTTGACAGAAATCTATTACTGCTACATGCAATTTGATTGTGTCAATACTGTCTTTACATGACATCTTTCTTCAAGGATTTTCTAGATGCTTCATAAACATGATCTCATTGTCTTAACATCTTTGTTGACAGTAAAAGCAAGTCTTTAGAAACAAAAACATGCAGTTTCCTTAAAGCGGTAATCACTGAGATGAACACTGTTGCTTTAAAAAAAATATGGCTACTGTTAGCTTGTTTGAAAAATATGATCCCATTTTTAAGAAATACATAAACAAACCCATCTGGGAATTCAAGGAGCTGAATATGCTAGTTGAGAGTCAGAGGAGGAAGGAATTAGATAATAAGATACTATTTATTATTGCCCTTTATTTGAGTGGCAGTTATATTTTTATTTCTTATCAAAACTTTTAGTGACTTTTTCTTAGGTGACAGAGAGTGTCCTTAAATTAACAACTTTTTTTTCAATGACAGGAAAAGAAGATTAATGGAAGAAAAGAGAATGAAAAGAAAAAATAAATGAAGGCAAGTATAGGTCACTGCAATGAAGAGATGGCTATTTCTGAAGTCAAACCATATTCTTAAAATGAGGTGCAGGGAAATGGGGAAATGCTAGGGCCTGCCTAGTTATCTATGCCCTAGATAATTTAGTTCTGATGTCAGGCTACATTCTCTATAGCCTTCTTTGATGATCCACCTTTCTTGGACTCCGCTGAGTTCACACTGCCCAGTGAATTAGGGACCTGCCAAACAAGCCATTAGCCCTTACCACTGTGCTCAGTATTGGATAATGGTCTTTTTGACTGCCATTTCCTGGGCATGTGATTGAGGCTAAAAGGCCTGAGGCATGACCTCCAATTGCTTCCAGAATGATTGCGTGCACTGTGTTCAATTATCAATACCATTTCTTGAAAGGCTGGCCATTGACAAAATGAGGGGGTTGGACTAGATGACCTATAAGGTCCCTTCTATTTCTAAAGCCATGATCCTATGATCACTAGGAGTTCTGCCTTAGGAATACCATGGTTTTTGTCTGTGAATCAAGAGATCTATCCCATGATGGTTGAATACCAACATGATGTTAATCTGTTGCTCAGCTTCATCTCAATTATCAATAGTAGTGTTGCAGGCCTTCCATGGAATCCTACACTACAAAGAAATTCTTCTCCATCCCCCTAGCACCTTGAGCTTTAATCACCTGTATTCTTGCCTATTGAATCAAAAGTCAAAATAATCTGATCTAATAAAAATAATGAAAATGGAAGGAAAGACAGGTGTAAGGCCGTTGTTTTGATCCTGGCATAAGGAAATGATTATTCCTTTCATCACTGGAACTTCAGTGCTAGTACCCATTGGCCTGATTTATGAGGCTTTCACCTGTACCACTACTTCAGCAGAGACCTAACCATGAGTCACTTTATTACCAAGCAATTTGGGGGCCAGTGACTTTAAGGCCATGCATTCTACATCCTCTTTGTTGTTATAGAACCTTATGCAAACCATCGCCATCAATATTACTAGAAAGATTATGTCAATCTATTTGATGGGATCAGTTTACTTGCTAAATCTCAAGTTTCTAACTCAAAATAACTCTCCAGGGTGACCATCCCTTGTATAACTTGTCTCCTCCATCATAATGTAAGTTACTTGAGGCTAGGGTTTTTCTTTGCTTTTGTATACTCAGCACTTAGTACAGAAGCAGGCAAATAGTGAGCACATAATAAATGACTTTTCATTCATTCATTCATACATTTATTCACTCGTCTACTTGAAATTAACGGATCACTAGTGAGTAAAAAGGTAATAACAGAATCTCACAGTTGAAAGAGTCCTCATTTATCACCAAATATAATTCATACCTGAAAGGGAACCTCTCTTCAGAATCTTTATCATACAATTGCCCACATTCTGATTGAAGATTAGTATTCTCTAATAAGTACCACTACTTTTATAAGGCAGCATATTCTGATATTAAATGACTTTATTCTTGAGCATAAAAATGCCCTGAACAACTTTTATATAGTGCTTTCAGGTTTGTCCTTCAGGGCCAAACAAAGATAACATACTATAAAAGAATGCTGCATTTAGAGTCAAAAAACCCAAGATAAATTTATGTCTCTCTATATTTTTTGTGGTGGCAAAGAGCTGAAAATTGAGGGTGTGTTCAAGTGGGAAATGGCTAAACAAATTATGGTATAAGGTGATGATGGAATACTATTTTGCTATAAGTAATGATGAGCAAGATGATTTCAAAATAAGCCAGAAAGACCTACATGAACTCATAAAAGGTAAAATAAGCAGAACCAGGAGAACATTGTACACAGAAACAGAAATGTTGTACTATGATCAACTGGGAATTGTAAAATTCTAAAAATTAGCTATTCTCAGCAATACAATGATACAGGACAATTCTGAAAGACTTATGATGAAGAATGCTATTCACCTCAAGAGAGAGAACAGTTGAAGTCAGAATGCAGATGCAAGCATGATATTTTTCACTAAAGTTGACTTAGATTTTTATTTTGGAGTTTTGATTTTTTTTTCTTTCACAACATAACTAATATGAAAATATGCTTTTCATGACTGTACATGTATAACTTATACCGAATTGCTTGCCTTCTCAGTGACAAGAGAAGTGAAGAAGAGAAAGATTTGGGAAGTTAACCTTTAAAAAATTTTTAATTGTTTTTACATGTAATTAGGAAAAATATATATTTTTAAAAAGAAGCATACTTCCTGTCTCCCTATAAAACCAGGGAGGGGACTATAAGTAAAGAATGTTGTTTACACCATTGGTATCAAAATCAAGTAGAAATGGAATACTCTAAACCATACCTTGGAGGCAGGTAGGGGCTCTGTAGGTAGAGCACTGGACCTGAAGTCAAGAAGACTGGAGTCCAAGTGCCTCATCGGATACCTAACTGTGTGATCCTAGGCACTGGAGAAGAAAATGGCAAACCCTGTCAGTATTTTTGCCAAGAAAACCCTATGGATAGTGGTAGCATTCTAGGGCCCTTGGGTTCACAAAGAGTTAGAAATGACCAAATCACAAAAAATAGAGATATAAGGATTCCTGTGGGCCCATATTAACTTAGTTTTGAAATACAATGATATCTGTGTTTATTATATATTCCTTTATTTTGTTAAATAGTTCCCAAGTACATTTTAATCTGACTCAGAGAACACTCTGAAGTACTTCTGGCCACTTGCTGCCCATTGGTACATGTTTTTGATGCATCTGGCTTATATTGTCAGGCACAGTCACTGTGTAAATTAATTTTGCTTAACCATTTTTCTTTACTAAAAAGGAGGGATCAGTAGCAGAGAATGAAAATGCCATTTTGTGCAAAAACCAAAAGACATGAACAAAATATTATAACCAAATGAATGTATAAATAAAAGGTAGTGCCCAGATGTAAGCCAATAGGCCATGTCTGACCACCTAAACAGGGTATATTAGGACTACTGCTTTCTAGTTCTGCATATCAGGAAACTATTAATGCAGCTTAACATAACATGAATTTTGAGGGGTTTTTTTGGACACCATAGTGAACTATTCCTTAAACTTGGATTTTACTAAAACTCATAGATCACTACTCCATCTTTCTTTGAAATTGTCTACTTCCATCCTTTTTGCTCACATACGCACACACACATGAATTGAGATACACACATGCACACAAATATACACACATTCCAAATTGCCTATGTATATCTGATTTTTGAATGTTAAGGTTTCATGCTGATTATTATCAAAGATAGCCTATTATTCTAGTTTATTAAGCTCAGTTCCAATCCTGGCCTGCAATCCAGTGTTATTGGCTAGTGTTCCCAATTTTATGTTATCTGTAAATGTTAAAAATAAGCCACTTGGGTTTTTCATATTATCCTACATTCCAATTTAGGGATCAAATTCTTTCAAGGATGCCACTTTTCAAAGGAAAACAAAGAGCTTCCAGTAACTTCCAAAATTATTAAAAAGACCAATCTGACTAAAATTAAATAATGGAATATTTACTAAGAAAAGTTGATTCTTGAAAATATGTAAAGGAGAATGTTTGAGTGAAGGTTCTTCACAGCACAGCTGCTGGGTCATCTCAGAAAAACACGGGTCTGACAGATGGAGAAAAGCTAGAATTACACTACAGGTATTTTATGTTCTTTCTCAAGTTGTGCTTATTTTAATTAAAAATGGGAAAGAGGAAAATAATCTTTTCTTAAAGAGAGAAGTCTTAAGGAACTTCCATTCAATTTAGTATCCACCTAAATAGGTAACTAAAATTACAAAGATTTATAGCATTTTTCTGACATGTATGTCAGAAAATGTGATGTGCATTTCTTAAAGGGATTTGACATATTTAGTTTCTTTTTTATCCAGAAACATTTAGCAATGTTTAAAAAACAATACAAAGTCACCAACTCAATGGTTGAAAGTAGAATAGAGTATAATATTGAGCTATGAATAAAGTTAATAGGAATAGTTAACTGACTAATAGATTCTACATTGAATCTGGTAGTCTGTTCTATTGCCTCCAAATGTTGTTTTAAAAGTCATTTTATAGAAGTTTTTAGGGAAAAAATAGAATTTAGAAGAAACTAGCATACTTTCTATTAAAGATGTTGAGCCATTTATCATGCATGAAATGTATATGATGTCCTTTAAATACTGTTTTAATTCCTCTCAATTTGATACTTGAGTTCTAACAAATCTAGATTGTTCCAAAAGTATTAATGCAGTTTTTTTCTCATTTGAATTAGTTTATTTAGTCAATTTAGAACATTATTCATTGGTTACAATAATCACATTATTTCCCTCCCTCCTCACCACCCACACATCCTGCCAATGTGCAATTTCATTGGGTATTACTTGTGTCCTTGATCAGAACCTATTTCCATGTTGTTGATGTTTGCACTAGGATGTTCATTTAGTCTACATCCCCAACCATATCCCCTCGATCCATGTATTCAAGCAGTTGTTTTTCTTTAGTGTTTTTACTCCCACAGTATTTCCACTGAATGTGGATAGTGGTTTTTCTCATAGATCCCTCCAGGTTGTTCAGGATCACTGCATTGCCACTAATGGAGAAGTCCCTTACATTTGATTGTACCACAGTGTATCAGTCTCTGTGTATAATGTTGTCCTGGTTCTGCTCCTCTCATTCTGCATCAACTCCTGGAAGTTGTTCCAGTTCCCATGGAATTCCTCCACTTTATTATTCATTTGAGGACAATAGTATTCCCTCACCAACATATACCACAATTTGTTCAGCCATTCCCAAATTGAAGGGCATCCCCTCATTTTCCAATTTTTTGTCATTACAAAGAGTGCAGCTATGAATATTTTTGTATTATCTCTTTGGGGTACAAACCCAGCAGGGCTATGGCAGACAGTCTTTTAACACCCTTTGGGCATAGTTCCAAATTGCCCTCCAGAATGGTTGGATCAATTCACAACTGCACCAGCAATGCATTAATGTCCCCACTTTGCCACATCCCCTCCAGCAATCATTACTTTCCTTTGCTGTCATGTTAGCCAATCTGCTAGGTGTGAGGTGATACCTCAGAGTTGTTTTGATTTGCATTTCTCTGATTATAAGAGATTTCAAACACTTTTTCATGTGCTCTTTAATAGTTTTGATTTCTTTAACTGAAAATTGCCTATTCATGTCCCTTGCCCATTTATCAATTGGAGAATAGCTTGATTTTTTGTACAATTGGTTTAGCTCTGTGTAAATTTGAGTAATTAGACCTTTGTCATAGGTTTTTTTAATGAAGATTGTCTCCCAATTGGTTACTTCCCTTCTAATTTTGGATGCATTAGTTTTGATTGTACAAAATCTTTTTAATTTGATTTAATCAAAATGATTGATTTTACATTTTGTGATTTTTTTCTAGCTCTTGCTTGGTTTTAAAGTCTTTCCTTTCCCATAGATCTGACAAGTATACTATTCTGTGTTCGCCTGATTTGCTTATAGTTTCCTTCTTTATATTCAGGTCATTCACCCATTCTGAGTTTATCTTGGTGTAGGGTGTGAGATGCTGATCCATACCTAACATTCAAATTTTCCCAGCAGTTTTTTATCACAGGGTTTTGGTCCCCAAAACTGGGATCTTTGGGCTTATCACAGACTGTCTTGTTTTAAGTTATAATAGCTTTAATGAACTAGAACTATGCTAAGACTTTCAGAGCAATCTAAAGAATGCAAAAAGGAAACCAAACGCATGAGTTTTGAAATTGGAGGGTAACCAATTTTCAAAATGTAATCTAGTTTCCAAAGGATAGCAGCACCAATAGTAGTAAAATGTTTAGGGGAAAATGTTCACGTTAGTTTATTTTTGAAACATTGTATACATGATGCTAACTATTTATGCCTAGTGAACTTATTTTAGAAGTCCATAGTAATAAAACCAAAAGTGAGGAGGAATTAGTTTCATTCTATTCTCAAGTGACATAATGCATACCTATTCTCAACCAGAAATTTCTAAAAATACAGGTCTGGTGTCAAATTGATGAAAGAATATGGAAGGGTCCTCATGGGTCTATCAATTGTTGAACTCTTCTGGAAAAATAAACTCAAAGTTCATTCTCTATCATTGCAGGAGTCTACATAATAAACTTTTTCAATGAGACTTTATTTCTTCAGATATCAAAGATCTCATTAGCATGAACTTTTCTTCTACAAACTGTTTACATGCTACTAATATCTAAGAATCATAGTTTTAAAATATATACTGTTATATTCAATAATACCACTAACAGGTCGGTATCCCAAAGAGATTTTTTTTTTAAAAGGATTATGAAAATTGGATTTGGCTCTTCCCTGATTGTAACAACTTAGCTCTTCCCTGATTGTGAAGATTTAAATTGTAACTCATATCTATTTTTAGGTTTTCATCCCCATAAGTATAAACACCCTACTGAAAAGTCAAGTATGGAGACCTTCCTATGTTTAGATTCAATCTCAAAAAGTGCAAACAAGGCACTTAAAAGTTAAGTATGAAGATCTGCCCTTTTAGATCTAATCACCAAAAGTGCAAATATCCCACTTAATCATGAAATGTGAGGTCTGTAACCCACGTGTGCAATAGTAGGTAACTAATAAGACTTGACTAACTGCCTTCTGGGAAATCCTAGAGCAGAACATCAGTTGTGATTGGTAGATGTGGAATTAGGGGAAGTGACACAAAAGAAAATGCCTTTAAAAGAGACAGTGATACACAGAGTTGGGGGATTCTTGGAGCAGAGTTCAACTTGGACTTCTACTTCTGCTGGAGGGCAATTCTTCATGCTTTAGGGTTGAGGCTGGTAAAGAGGGGCAGAAGTGTCTGCTGACTGGACTGACACGTGGTGAGTGAAAAAGCTGACTCTTAAATGCAGGCTTTTCTCTGAAAAGACTGGCCTCAGGAATGACCTGTCCTCTTGAGAAACTGCCCAGTTTCTCTGCTTTGCCAAGGCCACCTGAAACTAATTCTCCCTGTCTGGAGGGGCAGAGAATAAATTACTTAGTGCTCAGGTTAGATACCTTAACTCATCCTCTCTCTGATTTCTTGCTTCACTCTTTCTACATTTTGTATATAAATTGTAAATAAAAATCTATTTGGAATTAATTAAATTTCTGGTGACCACACTCTTAAATAATCAAGTCCAACCCTTTAAAAAATAACCCCTTTCCCCCCCTTAGAGGATAAAGCATCTAGTTATACAAAAATATTTTTAGCAGTTTTTATGGTGGCAAAGGGTTGGAAATTGAGAATATATCCATAAATTGGGGAATGTGATGGAATACTATTGTGCTCTAAGAAACAATGAACACAATGATTTCAGATAGAACTAGAAAGACCTATATGAACTGATACAGAATAAAATAAGCAAAAGCAGGAGAACATTGTACATCGTAGCAATAATATTGTGGAATGATCAACTGGGAAAGACTTAGTGACTTTTAGCAATACAACGATACAAGACAATTCTAAGTGTCTTAAGACAAAGAATTCTATCCACCTCCAGAGAAACAACTGTTGAAGTCAGAAAGCAGATGAAAGCATACAATTTTTTACTTTACTTTTATTTGGGCTTTTATTTGAGAGTTTTGGTTACATATTAGTATTTTCTTATAAAAATGAACAGCATAGACATCTTTTTCATGATAATACATGTATCACCCAGATCAAATTGGTTATCAGCTCTGGGATGGAAAGGGAAAGGAAGAAGGGAGATCATATAACTTCAGAAAACTTATGTGGAAAATTGTTATTACATATAATTGGTAAAATATATTTACAAAAATATCTTAAGGAACCATAGTTTTAGAATTTGAATGAATCTTGGAGGCTATTGATTAGAATTCTTTCATTTTGCACACAAGCAAAATAGGCACACAGCCCCAAAGAAGCCAACAATCATGTTTCTGGGGCAGGATTTGAACTCATATCACCATAACTCCAAGTCTAACCCTCTGTATGCTGTCACTTGGCTTTCTGTCACCAATATAGATAGAAAGAGATATAAATATAGATACAGATAACTATCTATATCTATATCTATATCTATATCTATCTATGTCTCTATCTTTCTATCTCTATCTCTTTATCTATATTTATACACACATACACACACACATATCCTGTAGTAATTCTAGGGAGATGCCTCTTTGAACTTGGGTACTTTGGTCTTTGGGCAATAGATTGCTAATGGCTCTTTTTGATGGGAGTCAAACCTACCAGAGCTTCTCCTTTGCTAATATGGTTTTTGAGAACCCTGAATCATATCCATGCCACAGTGAAGCATTGAAGGAGGATAAATGTGGAGCATGAATACATTAAAAAAAATCTTGGGAGTACCTATAATTTTGTTCTAAATTCCCTTTACTAAGGCAGATAGACAAATACTTAAAATGTAAGGTTTGACAGGCTTTCCTAGGGGTACCAAAACATTAAGTGACTTGTCCAGAGCCACATGTATATCTCCACCACCTCTCTCCTAAGAAATAATATCTGGTCATATTTCATTTTCCCCAACCTCATCCCCACACCAATAAACAGAAAATCATAAACTAATAAATAAGTTCTATTTCAGAAACAAAGCTGCTCTGTCTTCATGATCTAAGAGTTTCATTCTGTTCACTAAATCATACTGACACTCCTGACACTGGATAGTTTCTTCAAGACCCCAATTTTTTTGGAAGGGGTATATTTTTAAAAAGGTCAGTTGGTCCTTCTGAAATTTTAGTAGTTAGCTAGATTTCACTTGTATCCTACTGCTTCCTTTATGACTTAAAGGACAAGGTGGTACTAGATAAATAAATCTTTATTGAATGTCCACTGCTGTGCTTGATACTCAAAAGTCATTAGATAGACTTCCAAAAATCTTAAATTTTTTTAATGTATAAAGGTTTTCTTCCTTTTTTTTTAATCCTTACCTTCCATCTTGGAACAGGCAGAAGAGTAGTAAGAGCTTGCAAGGCATAAGAGTGGTAAGGGCTAGGCAATGGGGGTCAAGTGACTTGCTCAAGGTCCCACAGTTGGGAAGTGTCTGAGGCCAGATTTGAACCTAGTACCTCCCATCTCTAGGTCTGGCTTTCAATCCACTGAGCTACCCAGCTTCCCCCCAAAGGTTTATTATTTCTGATTTCTGTTATTTCTGATAAGCTAATTTGAATCTACATTTTTAAAAATGTGATTCATTAAATTAAATTACTTAAGTGCAATTCAGCTTCAGCTTTTTGTTTTGTTTTGTTTTGTTTTGAAGCTACAAACCATATGTTTGCTACCTTTGTCCCTCAAGGTAAGAAAAAGTATTAGTAGTTCAATAAGTACAAAATTTTGGAGATAGGGATGTTTTAAATGTGTAAAAATGAAACAAAACTATCATGAGATATTTAACTGAGTTCATAGATAATAATGATTATGACAATAAAATTATGAAGATAAATAATAATTAATGAGTGAAAAAATAATCAAATACATCTAGCAGTATTACAAATGACAAATTCATCAAAACATTACTTTCTACAAACAAAATAAAAATTAGAACTATCTCTTTGTTCCTAAAATTATAATACTTAAATAGCTGGCTTTTAAAGAAATATTTTCTGGAAAACAGAGAAAGCCAAATTATACCAAATCCTATGTGAATCAAATAGCATATTATTATCTCTTGATAATAGATTAATAGTCAAATTCTGGCATAAAGATGACAGATGTTATGCTGATGACATTAATGGCTGGTTATTATGCTTTTTGAAATATTAAGGTTTTTAGTATGTGGAGAATTGCCAATATGTAAGGCACATAATTTTAGTGTATAGTTAACACAAGACAGTAGTAATGTTTATCCCATTTGTGCTCATTGAAAAATTAAGAAAAAGAAAGTACAATGGCTTTCCCACAGCTCAACCTTTGAAAATAAGTAGCTAGAAGTTGCAGGTCTAATGGTGTTGTGGAGGGAGGCTGATGGCTTGGGAATAGGGTTAAAGGAATTAGGCAACTGGGTGGTTCTGTGGATTGAGATCCAGGCCTAGAGACAGGAGGTCCTAGGTTCAAATCAGATTCTTCCTAGCTGTGTGACCTTGGGGAAAAGACTTAAGTCTCATTGCTTAGCCCTTACCACTCTTCTGCCTTGGAACCAATACATAGTATTGATTCTAAGATGGAAGGTAAGGGTTTAAAAAAAAGGAGGGTGTAAGTTCAAATCCTACCTCTAAAATTTACGACCTATATGTCCTTAAGTAAGTCATGTAGCCTTCAAAGGACCCTTTTTCCCTATCTGAAGGAGTTGATTAGATGGCCTCTGATGTCCCCTCCTATTTTATGATTTGGGGATTTCTTAAATTATGGCTTATTCCTACAGGTTGTATTTCCTCCTTTTAGGATGTTAGTGTAAGGAGGAATGAACAATGTGGGTAAACATAATCTTGAGGATAGATATGTGAGGTTTTAGACAGAACTCAGAAAGTAAATATAGTTTATAACCTAAAGCCATTATTGTTCTCTCTCAACTCATTTCATTATCCTTAATGGATCCTTCATAGATAATTTGCAATTGAAATACTCTTGCCACTTAGTTAACTATAAGAAAAATAAATTATAATTGGGTAAAGCTAGGTAAATGAGATTTGAATATACATCTTTACAGAGAACAGGAATGTCAGAGTTGAAAGAGACCTCACAGGTTGTCCAGACTAATTCATGCCTAAAGAAGTATCTCAGCTTGGAAACTTCATCTATACAAAATAAGTCCTGAGTTGCATATTCAAAAGCAAAAAATATTTTAAAAATTGCAGCATCAAGGTATAGTGGACAGAGGGCTATCTCTCAGGCAAGGAGAACTGAATTCAGTTCTTGCTTCTGACACACACTGGTTGAATGATACTGGACAATGCACTGAAACCATCTATGTTCTCTGCAACTCTAAGAATTTAGAGAGTATGTGTCAATCAACAAGAATAGAGGGAGTTTACTCATTGGGGGTTCCTTAAGCCAATTAAATCATAGATTAAATTAAAAAAAATTTAAGATCATTTAAAAAGTAGTGCTTTATTTTACTTCAAAGAGTATTATTATGACCAAATTCAAAATTAAATAAAAAAAACCTCTCTACCCTGTGCTTTATCTAAATATTAGAGTAAACCCTCCTTATTCTGGGATTTAGCACTCATTTTTGCAATGGTTGTAGAAGAAAGAAACAATGATTGCAAGCAAATATGACAGTTTTTGCTTGAATTATTTCCATTAAAGTTAGACTCGATGCCCAGAGGTCCAGCAGTTTTGCTCCCCTTTATAAAAATGTCCTTCTTTTGACATCAGTGTTTTGTTTCCAACCGGAAGCATTCCACTGAGATTTGATGCATCTCATCTATGCCAGTCCATCCTCTCGGTTAAACATCCTATTAGGAAAGGTTCTTAGTGTTTGGAAGCTGGGAGGGGCTGTGTACAGGGCAATTCTAGTAGCTTAGATATTGCATTGGCGTTTATCCAGTTTCTCTGCTAAATGCATAATTAAATCTCACGGTCGACATGGTGTGATTCATTCTCATAAAGTGTGAAAACAAACAACTGTGCATGCGCTGTCCCCAATTTCAAAATGAAAATACCCTGGAATCTTCCATTTCCCTGAAGTTCCAAATGCAATTAGGCCGTTTTTGTTTTTTGTTTTTGTAAAAAAGACGAGTTGTCTTCCAGTTTCTAGTGTTAAAACCAATCTGTCAGTTACAAATTAGGGGGGAGGGAGGCTTGCAAAATGCAACATCTTGATTTTCCCTCTTTATAATAAAAGGCTCAAATTGACGTTTTCCCCCAGAATGACAAAAATGTCACTGCTCTCTCATGCAAAGACTTTGTTTATTTACCAGTTTACAGCCAAGAGCAAATGTTCATAAGTCATCGGGCCTTTGAAGTGTTGTTTTCTAATGCAAATCTAAAACTAGAGATATAATTAAAGGCAACTATGATTCTGTTCTGGGCTTAAGTTTGTAAAGCTCCAAATAGCCAGGACCTGGGATTAAATGGACAATGTTTCCACAGAGTAGTAAGTAAATTAGTAACAGCCCTGAATGTTAGGGCTAGGAGGATCCAGCCGTCCAACTGCCTCATTTTATGGAAGAGGAAGTTGAAAGAATTTGTACAAAATGATTCACCTGAATTGAAAAGTGGGAACATCAGGACTAGAGCACAAATCCTTCAACCCCAAACCCAACTAATATCTTAAAGGGGAAGCAGACCAACTGATGAAAATTAAATTCAAATAACTTCAGCAAGCATTTATTAAATGTTTTCTGTGTTCAAGGAAATGTGATAGGCATACGGCATACAAAGATAAAAATTAAGTAGTAACTACATTCAATAAAGATGCTTTCTATTGGGGAGATACAAGATGTGTTCAGCCTATTTGTGTCTCAGTGTCTTCATTGGAAAAAAAAGACTGTTGCTCTTGGTGATCTCAAAGTCCCCTTCTTCCTTTAGATCTATGGTTTTATAATCTAAGCAAAATCAAATTTAAAGAAAAGCAGCATAATCTTAAGAGTAAAAGAAAGTTAAAATTAGGAGGAACAGAAAAGTATTCATGTAGGAGTTGGAAGCTGAGCCCCTGGAAGAGTTGTGCTTCGAAGGCAGCAGATTGTGGGGCCATTTAACCAGGTAAGTTCTGGCCTCTCTGCTCAAGCATGGAGCTATGTTCAACTAGGGAATTTAGGAAGAGAAAGCTATGCAAGCATTCTTGGCTTAAGAGACTAGCCCCTCATTTATAACAGCACATTTTACAGTAACAAAGAACTGGAAATAAAGTAGATGCCCAACAACTATGAAATGGTTAAATAAATTATAAGATATGACTTTCCCCTTAGAAATGAGGAATATGAAGGAGTCAGAAAAATATGGGAAGACTCAAATGAACAGACACAAAGTGAAGTAATCAGAATTGCAAAAACAATATACTCAATGTTAATGGAAAGAACAACAATAAGAAAAGAGAGAAATGGTTGTTATATAATTATAACAGTAAAGTTTGTCTCCAAAAGAGAGATAAGAAAATGTTTCCCCATACCCTATTTCATGAATTAGGGAATTAGAAATATAGATTTTATATAAGGATAGACTTGGTTGATGTGTTGGTTAATTTCCTTAAAATTTGCTTCTTCAACCTCTTTTTTATTCTTTGTTATAAAGAGAGGAGAAAATATTTGTGGAAATGAAGTTACTACAAAGGCAGAAAGACTGTCCAAAAAGGGAAGATAAACATAGCAAATAAGACTGTTTGCCATGAGACAACTTGATTATGCTAGTTTAGAGTTCCCAGTGCATGTCCTTCTCCAAACATCTTTCTATGTTTTTCTCTTGTGCAGTCTCTCTCAGAAACATCCCTGAGAGTCTATAGTATTTGTATGTAACCCTTGGGTATCTTTTCTGTCTGGAGCCATTCCCAGAGTATAGATTAGAGTAGCACCATTTTGGAAGGGGCCTTTGATAACTTTATTCCTTCAGGCTTGGTAGATGATTAGCTCTTCTCTGCAAATACTGCTTTTATTAGTATGTGTTTAACATAGTGTGAAAACATTTATTTTTCACCATATCATTCTTTTCTTTAACATAGCAAGTATTTCCTAGGTCTATTCAAAAGAAATCTACATAGATTGAACTAAATTTCTCTATTTCTCCCTTGTAGTATATTGCAACTTGTGATAATTAAATTAAATCTTTTACATATGGAAAGACCTCCAGGAATTGTAGTAGCAGTTTCTCAGTAACCGAGGATGACGAATGTCTTTGTGTATTTTTGTGCACAAAGACACTTGTGCATGAAGGAGATTTAAGTGGAAAAGTCGATGCACAGAGACAGTCCCACTCTCTTGGCATTGGAAGCCTGGGTCCATTGGCACGAAAAGTTGTTACACCTGGAGACTTCCTCAGCTGCATTGGATGGCCATGTTGTCCTTTGTGCTCCAACACGCCCTAAGCACTCCACAGTGCTTTGCTGCATCGCCCTCTCAGCCGTTGAATCTTCTTATTGGTTTCTTCCTTCTGTTCGGCCAAAGCAGCCTTCACATGCTGGGTGAGCAAAGCCCTGGTTCACCAGGGGTCTTTGACCCGATGGCTACCCTCACAAGGTTTAACCGGCCTGTCAAAGCTGTTGCCTGGGGTGTGGCCACTGCTGCATGCTAGCAGCTACTGAATTGATGCAGCTCAAAATGAACAGAACCAGAACAACATTGTAAGCAGAAACTGAAACATTGTGGCAGAATCAAATGTAACAGGTTCTTTACTAGCAGCAATGCAATGATCCAGGACAACACCAAGGGACTTATGAAAAAGAAAGCCATCCACATCCAAAGAAAGAACTGTAGGAGTAGAAATACAGAAGAAAAACTTATGATCGTGGTTCAAAGGGGATATGATTGGGGTTTTGGTGTTAAAAGATCACTCTATTACAAATATGAATAATATGGAAATAGCTTTTCATGTATAATCCAGTGGAATCGCTTGTCAGCTCTGGGAGTGGAGAGGGAGCAAGGTTAGGAAAAATCATGAATAATGTAACCATGGAAAAATATTCTAAATAAATACCTTTTTTTTTTTAAAGGTAAAAATCTTTTAAGTAAGAGCAAATTTGTGGTCTAGAATAGTTGTGTTCAATAAAGATTTTTTAGAATGAATAAATGAATGATGTAACAATGTAATTAGAACTCATTTCCATCTATGAATCTCTCCCATGAGGCAGAAAAAATGTTGAAGGCCAAATAATCACTATTCCAGCCTAAGGGACAATCTAGACATCAGTTCTCTCTTCTTTCAGTCCTCTCTTCCAATTGTAGACCAGATCCTAAACCCTAATAAGTATCCTCTTCTATACCTAGTCCCGAGACTAACTTATGATACAACTCTTATTTCCTAAAACCCCTCTTCTATGATGTTCTGGCTTCCAGGTCCTATCCCAAGGTCATATTGTGAACTCTAGACTCCATCCATATCATCTTAGTTATAGAATTTAGCTACAATGCGGACTCTTCCCAAAATTAATTTGCTGAAGTTTATAGCTCTAGTTCTGTTCCAGGTTAAGCCAAAAGTAAGGTCATATATATATATATATATATATATATATATATATATATATGTATATATATATGTATATCCATAAATATGATTGCCTCTAATCCATATCTCTTAGTGAACTCCTGAAATAAAGCTATTTATGTATAGTTCAGACTCAGGTCCAGGTCACAACCAAGCTCAATGAGGATATTAAACCACATTGCCCCGGCTCCTGTGCATAAATTTGGCTAATAGCTTCTGAACAGAAGCAATACTATCCTCTATATCATTCCTTCACCAGAGAAACCCAGTACTAATTTGTATCAGCAGATTTAACTCTTGATATCACATAAAAAAATAACATTAACCAGGGACCTACTGAAGTCTATCTAAGAAGAAAGGAAAACAATTTTATCTGTGCCAAGTTCATCTAACTGAAACAGAGAAAATAATTGCAGTAAGAATAATGAATAAAGAATCTATCATAAAATAAGAGAGCTGAAAGAAGATTAAACCATCAGGTAAGAAAAGGAGGTAAAATTCTGAAAAAAAAATAGTATAGAGGCAAAGAAAAAGTCTCAAAAATTCTTGACAAGAAATATTCTATAAAACAATTATTCCAGACACTCAGAAATTAAAATGGAACCCCAAAGGGTAATTAAAACTCCATAATAAAAAAAATTCAAAAGCATAAATGAAAGAAGAAATAATTACATAATTTTAAGATCTCAGAGAAGAAATTAGTTAGACAAACAGAATAGGAAATGTGATAAAAGAAAAAGAAAACTACCTGTATGGGTTAAACTTAGGGTTTTTGACAAAATAAGAGAGAAGCTTTTAATAATTTAGGTTTTAAAGAGAATATAGTAGAACTGTAAATTAATTCTATCCCTTTAAGCCAGCAAAAAGAAAACTTGTAGCAGCTTTTAACAATTAACAATTTAGTTTAATTAAAATAGCGATAGTAAAAGAATATAGTAAAATGAATATCGTAAAGGGAATATAAGAAAGAGGTAGAGAAAGAAATTGCCTGATACCTATCTAGCTACCCTATAACTACCTATAACTGCCTAAAACTCTTGTTAGAGAAAGTCTAGCTGATCACACTTTAGCTCAGCTCACCAGGAAATATTTACATTATATATATACCAACTAATCACCAACCCATAGCACCAGCAACCAACCCCCAGTCAACCAAGTAACAACAACCAACCACCTCCCTACCAGCAAATTCAAACCCCAAAAAGGTCAAAAAGCCCTTTTCAATCCTTGTGCTGGCCTTTTATATCCCCTTCTTACCTCACTTCCTGTCTCTCTGGTTTCTATATTGGGCTTCTATATCTTTACACATCTCTATGGTAAAAGGATTTCCAGGTACCCAGTTAAATTAGATGAAGGGATTAAGAATTCCCCTTTATACTACCTAACAGATTTCTTAAACAAGTTTTAGGATATAAAATTCAACATAGAAAATAATGCAAAATGCAAAATATTAAAAGTTAGCAATTAAAACAAAAATCTGAGTTCTATTGGTCAAAAAGGCAAGGTGGTAAAACACAATTAGAAATGATAAGGAAAGAAACAAAGAAAAAAGGAAATTATATCCTCTGGAAAATGAAAATGAAAATAAAAATTCTAAATGCCATACTTCATAAAAGAATAAATGAAAAATTTAGTGAAAATAGAAGGTAAACCCTTAATCAAAACTATTCCATAACACTCCCACACAGAATTCACCAAACAAATATTGTGACCTAAATTCAAGGTTATCAATGTCAAGTAATAATTATTATATGAGGCTTTAAAAAAGCCTTTTACAAAGGTATCAAAAACAAAGTAAACAAAATTAATCAAAATCATGCAAGTCAACTCTGACTATAGGAAATCTGTATTCTGAAAATATCCTCAAAATAGCATCATATGCATTTGAGTTTAATCATAAGTAAAATAAAGTATTTGTGGTAAAAGGAAGAAACATTAAAAGCATTCCTTTAAAAAATGAAAGGTAAGAAGTAAAAAAAAACAAAAAAGGCAAATGAGTAAAATAACAAGGGTGGAGAAAGCAAGGAAGATAGTTTTCACAAGCTAAAGCTAGAGAATATTAATAATGTCTAGTTTTGTTTATCAGCTGCCATTGTCACCGTGTTTTTCTTAACAAAAAAACAAAACAAAACAAAAAAATTAACAGTTCCAGATCTAAAGAGAGAATTAAGGCAAGATGACCAGGAAAATGATACTTCATTTTAAATTACCTCTTACAACAAAATAAAAACAATATTAATTGTATACATATATACATGCATATATATGTATTAATATATTTATATGTGTATGTATAAACAATAAATGGCATATCCTTTAAGTTTATAGAAGAAAAGTTAGCCCAACTACAAAAAGATATTGCCAATATTGAACAAAATTTAAGCATTCCTTTTTCTGAATTGAATAAATCTAAGACACCAAATTGCCAACCTAGCTGCACTCACTTTGGATTTCTTTAACTTTTCTTGTTATACTCATTTTACATATTTTTTTATTCTCCACCATGCCTATGTTCTTTATACCTTTTCCACTCCTTTTCAGCTTTCTTTTGCATATTGTCTTCCCTTATTAGATTGTAACTTCTTTGAAGGTGGGGACTGTCTTTTTTTTTTATTAGCATCCCTAGTGCTCCACACAATGCCTGGCAAAAAGTAAATGCTTAATAAATATTTAATGACTATTGATTAACAGAAAGATAAGCAAAAAAGAAAATATGGATTTGATTAGAGTAATGGACAAATTTTAAAATATATCTTTTGACATTTCTAAATGGTCTTACTAAAGAATATACACATTTCTCTTCTATATAATATCTTTACAAAATGATAATGTTCTAAAACAAAATCCTAAGTACAAATAATAAGGCAGAATAATAAGCACAAAATAAGAAGCATAAGCAAAATAAATGGAACTAAACAGAAATTAAGTAGTTGTATCCCCAAAAGAGAGTGGCTCAAAGAAAAAATTATTAAGAAAAGATTCAAATGTGCTTATATAAAGATGATGAACAAAAATAGATTATATGAACTAAAAGTGTCTTTAACTCTACTTTAAAAATTAGGAGAAAGATTCAGAAATTTCATGCAAAGTTTTATTTTGAGTGAGAGCTGCAATTGGAGTTGTGACTTGCCCACGGATACACAGCTAGAAAGTATCTGAGATTATATTTGAACTAGGGAACTCATCTCCAGGCCTGGCTCTCTATCCATTGAGTCACCTAGATGCCCCATTTTTTATCACTTTTAGAAAAGAATTCCTCTTTTCTCTGTCCCAACTGTGAATAATGTAAATATAAAATTCAAGACATTTAGAAATTTGTATATTTTATTGTTTTTCTTCTCTCTCACACAAACATATATCCTTCATAGGACAAATAATAAAAATACATAAATTTACCCATTACTTTTAAGGAAGAAGTTTTCAATAGCAGAATCATAAACAAAAATTATAAGTGTCAAGGACTTTTGGGTTAAGATGACCCCAGAATAGAAGTAAGGCTCTTCCTCTCCTCTTTACCAACCAATATAAAGTGCCTCAAAAGGACAAAACAAAATTATATAAGCAAAAGGGCTCCACAGTAGGGCACAACATTGAAGGTAGTCAGAGTTTGGGCATTTACATGCTAAAAAGGGGCAAAATTAGTCCCACCAAAGGGCAAGCTCATCACCCCCTCCCCCATTCCACCTATGGCAGTGCTAGTGAGCAAGTGAGGGGCAACCTCTAGGCGCTTGGGGGAGGTGGGGGTTGGTTAGGACACCACAGACTAACCCCTATGAGCAGCAAGACTTGGGACCCCCAGGATGCTGAGGAATGCAGAGCTTGGGTACAGAGACAGGGCAAGGCCACACACAGTAAAACCACTGTGAATACTTGAAAAATAGCCTCAGGGCAAAAATCTCTCGAGCTCCATGCAAAGACTTGCCTACCCTTCTCACTCAGACTTCTGCAGGGCAATCTCTAGGTTCTCAGGGACTGGCTGAGGACACCACAGACTTACCCCTAAGAGCAACAAGACTTGGGACCCCAGGAGGCTGAGGAAGATGGACCTTGGGTGCAGAGATAGAGCAGAGAGAGGTAGCACACTACAGATGCTGTGGAGACTTGAAAAATAGGGTCAGGGCAAAAACCACTCTGTAGCTTTATTTACAAATAGCCTGCAGGCCCTCCTCTCTCAGTCTTCTGGCTGGGAAAGGAAGGAAAACCCAACAAAATAATGACCAACAACACCCAAGAACTACAACATATAACTACCCCCCCCCCCAATGAAGGAAAAGTCTTTGACTCTGTGTAACTTCTACTTGGAGAAGCAACAGACTACAGAGGAGACAGCAAAGGATGACAAACAAGCAAACACATCCAAACTTTCAAAAAAAAAAAAAAACATGGAAATTGGTCATAAGGTCTCCAAGAAATCAGACTGGAATTTGAGAACCAAGTTAAAAAGATAGGAGAAACTTGGCCAGAACAGTATAAAATAGTTCAAAAAGAAAATAACAGTTTAAAAGAAAGAATCTCCCACTTGAAAAAAGAAACCCAGAAATCAAATGAAATGATAAGCAAAGTGAAGACCAGAAATCACCTGCTGGAAACCATGAAAAGCAGGATAGACCAAACTGAAAAGGAAAATCAAAAAATCATAGCTGAAAACCAGTCTTTAAAGACCAGAATTGAGCAAGTCCAAGCCAATGATCTCACAAGACAGCAAGAATTAATAAAGCAAAGTCAAATGAATGACAAAGTAGAAGGAAACATGAAATATCTCACTGAGAAGATTATTAACCTGGAAAACATGTCTAGAAGAAATAATTTGAGAATCATAGGTCTACCTGAAAAACCTAGAAATAAACAGAAATCTTGACAGAAATCTACAACAAATTATCCAAAAAAACTGCCCTCATGTTCTTCAACAAGAGGGCAAAATAGACATTGAAAGTATCCATAGATCACCCTCTACATTAAACCTTCAAAAGATAAGGCCAAATAATGTAATTGCAAAATTCAACAGCTTCCAAGCTAAGGAGAATATATTACAAGAAGACAGAAAGAGACAATTCAGATACAGCCTCCACACTAAAGGACCACAAGGCTTGGAATATGATATTCAGAAAGGTAAGAAAATTGGATCTACAACCAAGGTTCACCTATCCATTAAAATTGACTATATACTCATTTAACAAAATAGATTTCCAAGTATATGTAAAAAAGACCAGAACTAAATGGAAAATTTGATGTCCAAATAAAAAAAAAAACAAGAGAAACATGAAAAGGTAAATAAGAAAGAGAGGGAGAATTTTTTTTCTTTTTTTAAGGGCTTCAATAAGGTCCAATTGTTTATATTCCTATATGGAAAAATGCTATTTCTAACTGTCAAAAATTGTATTCACTATTATAATAGTTAGAAGGTTGGGGTACTAAGTGTTTTAAGATGATATGCAGAAAAAGAAAAGGGGAGATAGAAGATGGCACCAAGAGAAACTTGAGGGAATAAGAAAAATAGGATAATCTATGCCACATAGAGAGGTGCATGGGAGGGGGAGTTTGTAGAAAAGAAAGCTGAGACTGAAGAACCATTGTTTAGAATGTTGACAGGAAAGGGAGTTGCAGTTGGAGCAGGAGAACAGGTTTGTGGGAGTGAGAAAGGAAAAGAAAGGTCTTTGCCCCATGAAGTCTGAAGAGTGAGGAGGTAGACCTCAGCTTGAGATCCCAACCTGTGGTGACAGAACCTTGACTCCATTTCCCCTGCTCAAAAGAAAGAAGATTCCTGATATCATTACATCATCAACCAAAGAAAGAAAGAATAACAACTGCAGCTGAAAGGTGCTGATCCCTTGAACTTCACAGGGTCACTCTGAACACCCTTCCCATTCCTTGACCTTCCCAAGAAGGAAACTTGAAACCTGATTAAAATAGGATAGTGACAGTTTTTAGAGAGGAAGGAGAAATAGAAGCTGAGGCTGAGCCATTTGGCTCAGCTGAAGTAGGACAAAGACAACCTGTAGGGTCTCCCATTCCCACAAACATGTACCCCCCCTTTTTATTACTTGAACTATTAAACAACTTCATATTGAAGAAACTCGCAGTCAGATTCAAATCATAGAAGAACTAAAGGAAGAGAAGGTGGTGGGCTAGGCTAGACATTTAGCCTTGGCTAAACAACAAAGCCAACAGGGACAGTCAGCCTGCCAGACAAGTGGGACTTCTGGGGTTTCAAATACCAGTCATGCCTTGAGTTCGCAAACTCCAATATTCCCCAGAAGCCTACTCATTGAGATACAGCCCCTGTTCATTCTTGCCTTAACATCAACACAGGGGTACCTCTCTCTTGGGTTTAAAGGGTGATGGAAAGAGAGAATTTCACAGATCATCTCTCAGCCCCAGTGGTTATCTCTCCCTTTTACCTCACCAGCCCTTCTTATTCCTTCTGTCCATTCACCCCCTCCATTCCTTGTTACAAATCCATCCATATTCCCTTTTCCCAAATCCTTACAAGGAGAAGAATACTAAGACAAGAAGGAGAAGAAGAGAGTGATAATAGGTAATACTTAAACCTTAACCTTATTCTCAGTGTAATCAGTTCTGAGAAGGAAGACTAGCTAGATCCATTGGAGTATCGAAATCTATCTTACCCTATAGGAAAGTTGAGAGGGGAAAATGATAAGTATCAACTCCTATTTGTCTTGACCTCAACCAATAATATTTCATGAACCACGCTGAATACCAAAAGGATGCATTTAGATCTAGTTCTTGCTCAAATATAGTTAGGACTCTTTCCTTTAGGAAGAATGAAATTTGGACACATGACATGAAAAATGAACCAAATGATATTGTGATTATTATCATAACAATGATAAATATCATACCTAGAAGAGTTTGTGCATGTCAGATCAATAGGTCAAAAGAACTATATAATTCCTTTGGTGTGGGTTCTTTTTCCATTAGAGTGGATCTTTCATTTCCTCTCTTCTAGTACCTTGTTAGCTAGTTTCATAAGGGTTTGGAGTAAAAAAATGACATTAATTGGAGGATGCCCTTCTAATAATTATCCTTTCCACATTTATATAATCTAGTGTTCACTCAAACTACAACATGTTCCATCAGGAAACCCTACAGCTTTAGCTTCCATATTGGTAGGACCTTCCAGAGTTTGTAGGCTACTAGCATAGCATTCAAGAATCCAGAGTGTCCTTTACATCATCTTTCAGAAAAAAAGGATAGGTCAGATAATCTACATCATAATTCATACTCCAGGAGGGTAAATTCTGAAGATTTCTGGTAACAGAGGACAATCATAATTATGCAAAAGGTCAGTTTTTAAATTACCATTAGGAAGGTATCAATAATGGAACTTTTATTTGGATGATAAAAAAATCAATATGACAATATATACTAATATATAGAATACTGTAATTGATGTCTCAACCTTTACCGACAACTCTTCTAGCTGAAATTGCCTTAACTGGATGTATTTTGAAAAAATATGCATTCGCTTCCAATTTTTAAATGGCTGATTGAATACAAAACCTTATCATATAAACTTGCCCCCAAGAGATATAAATCTTTCAATAAATGCTTCCCAACTAGAATGAAGGGAGGGATTTGTAGGAAATAATCAAGAACTGGCGTCAAACCAATTGTACACCAAGGGAAAAAATTGTTGATTCAAAGGACAGTTGTATTTTGCATCTGATATCTAATAAAATTTTGTGTGGCTGCTAAGCTAAAGTTAATCATTTCTCATCATCTTTATTCAGAAACTCCAGAAGCCCCAACCACATATGGTGCAGGTAATTGAGCTGTTAAATTGGGTAGTGGTTATCTCTTCAGGAGAATTAATCTATTGTCAAATCCTCCCTTTCCCCTTTAGGTTTCTTAACCTGTTATATGCCATACTTTCTTCTTTCCATATGCAGAATGGAGGGCCTTATTGACAGATGTTTTTAAAAAATCCTAAACTATTGTATCTTTGGATGAGCACATTATACTCATTTAAAATATTCCATGTATACTCACTGCAGAAAGGAGAATTATAGTAAATGGTGCAGTGGATTTGGAGATGGACTATTTTTTATTTGGGGGTAGGAAGCATCAAAATGATTATTTATGTTCTGAATAAAAGGAATGTCAAATACTTGGAAATTGAAACTGGAAAGTTAATGCATTAATATTCCTGAGAATATAAAGTCATTTAAAAAATATAATGAATAAAGTCCCTTTAAATCATTTTTCATGAATTTTAGCTGAATTTTAAGGCTCTAGTTTATCAGGTTAGCAATGGCAAGGATTTCTTGAGACAAGAGATGTAATCAGTCTCAAATCTTCTCAAGGAAAAACTGAATAAGGTTTTTATTTGAAGTTTCTGCTATCTTGGAAATTCTACCAAGTAAAATAGAATGACTGCTCTGAGTGATTACAACCATGACCTCAAAGCTCATCACAATATCACTAAGCAATGTCATTTCCACAATGTATTTATAGAAAATTATTGTATGCCTTATGTACACTGAGATCAGAGGCTGGCAGACCTATTCACTGCATAAGATGCAATCATATTTTCATGTTTGATAATACATTCTATATCACATAACATGTAAAAACAATTGAAATGCTGTTGGTGGATGTTTTTATATATGTTATAATCTACTTTAAAATTTGAATAAAATTTAAAATTTCCCCTCATGTAGATGTATAACCAGTAATGGATTTGTCACCATTATGACCACCACCAAATTTTCATAACTTAATAAAGTCTCTCTTTTAAAAATCAACAACAAAGAAAGAGAATTGGTGAGTTAATAAGCTGAAGCAATGAGTTGTAACAACCCAAGTCGACATTCAGGACTTGCTTGCTAAAGAATGGTCTGTTAATATACACATAGATCCTCATTTAACTTAGATAATTTGTAAAATGCAATTTAGTAGGTCATTTATCACAGATTAGGCAAGAACACAAACCCGTAGATTTGCTAAAATCTTGCTATAGTCCTAAAAAGCTGATTTGTACCAAGATGATACTATGAGTACTATGATATTTCTTTCTCTCCTCACTCTCTCGCACACTTTTGCAGCAGGCACTATGCATGATATATAAATAAAGGCAAATCTCCATGACATTGAGATGCTCACAATCTCATGGGGAAGATAAATAAGGGTTATACAATATAAATAGGAAATAATTGACAAACTAGAGGCACCAGAATTGAGGAGAATTTGGAATGGCTTCCTGTAGAAGGTGTGATTTTAGCTAGGACTTAAAAAAAGTCATTGAAACCAGGAGATAGTGTAGAGGATAGAGAATATTCCAGCAATATGGGAAAACCCAGAGCCAAGACATGCCTTGTCTTCTTGGTGGAGCACCCAGGAGGTCAGTGTCACTGGATTGCAGAGTACATCATGGGGACAGGAAGGGTCTAAGAGATAAATTGCAACAAGAAAGAGACTGTTTTATCTTCTAGAAAGATACATGCCACAATAGGGGTTGGAATAAAGAGAAGTTCTAAGAGAAGTTCTATTTTTGAGTCACCCTAGACACATGATTTTGCTCTATGAAGAACTACAAGATGCCAAGTCAGGCATTACTTATTATAAGGAGGAAATACATGTGAGAAGTAGTTAAATGTCACAGTAGAGATGGCGTTGGACTTGTAATCAAGAAGACCTAAAGACACCCAGTATTTGAACTTGAGCAGGTGATTTAACCTGTTCTCAGCCTCAGTTTCATCATCTGTAAAATGAGAATAATTGCACCTATCTTAATGTTCTTCTGAGGATTACAAAATATATCATATGTAAACTACTTTGAAAACCTTAAAACAGTATATAAATGCTGACAATTGTATCTATCCCCTTGTTTTGAAAAAATATGCCACCTAAGGGAAGAAATATGAAGACTTCCCTAACTCCCTCACCACTACATCAGTTCCCTGGAGCAAATCTCAGGAACATCCCTCAATAACTACATTTTTGACTAGGAGAGAGGTAGGCCCAAATATGAGTTTTTAATCTGGGGGTGTGTGAATTTACCTTCTGAATACTTTGACAACTATCTCAACATAATTGGTTTCTTTAGAAATCTTATATAATTTATCATAGTAAAAACAGTAGTTAAAAACTTTAAACTGAAAAGGGGGTCCTTAAACTTCTCTAGACTGCCAAAAAGGTAGATGACATGGTACATAAAATAATTAGAACACCTGAGTGGAGGATGAGCTTGAATTTCATTTTCATTCAAAGGCTTCACAGCTGCATATAGGACTTAAATTTTACTATTTACCTTGCAACCTCTTTCTTCCATCTAGCTCGAACACTTGTTGAGTAGAAAAGTTGTGTCTGTGAAGGATGGTGACAAATCCATAGACCTACTAAACTTCCTCCCTTTCAGGTGAGTTTCCTATTTTCTTCCCTACTCTTTTCTTGCTCCTCAAATATACTTCCCATATATGTCTCTGCTGTAATCTTCACTGTGAAGTTCCTCTTTGCTATAGAGCCTCTCGTATTCCTCCTCTGCCTTCTCCCCCATCCTGCCTTTAAATTTCTGTCTTCATACATTATTTTAATACAATGCTTAGACTATACTTCTTATCACAATAGTTAATTTTTTTTGTTCAATAAAAATGCACTTAATCAGAAAGTCATTAGTGTCATGGTACAAAAGTAATTTTTTCAGCAATAGAAATTAAGGAAATAAGTTTGTACTTTATGGCAGAATATATTCATTAAACCACGATCTATAATTCTGATTTACATGGGCATCTTCCACTATAACCTCTCCCAAGAGTTCATGATTCAGACCCTGGCATCTCCTGGTGTCTGCAGTATATCTTCCACATTTTATCTATATTCCCAAGGCAGAGCTTGAGCATTAATATGTTTTGGTTAAAAATAATGTCACTATTAATACAAGTGCCATGTGCTGTGCCCACACTCAATCACTCTACAATAGAAATGGCTTTGTCTTTGACCTGTGATGAATCCTATCTCTTGGGAAGTGACCATCTGCACACTGCCCTGGAGTGAAGAGGGGGATTTATTTAAAGCCAAAGGAGGGAATTAGACAAGAACTTGATTACATGAAGTGTCACCTTCACAATTTCCATTAAGCATAATATAGGGGTTGCAAAGTACTTCACTTGAAAATGGGCCACAGCTCTGTAAATGCTCCCTGAGTATAGTTTGATTAGCTTCCTAAAAAGGAAGCTAATCTGAACCTGATGATGCTAGTTTGGTAATTGTTGTCATGAGCCTTTTCAGAAGGAAAAGCTATGAAATAAATAAGGGCAGGTAAGAGATGTTATGAAAGTTTTGGGGGTCTTCAAGTAGAAAAGGATGAAAATGACTGGCCCACAAATAGGATCCCATTTGTCCTATAATCAAACAATATCGCTCAGGTTAGAGAACTGGAACTACACAATGTGGGATGGGGGGGTAAAACTTTAAAAGATAAATTGATCTATAGAAAAATGGCAGTGAATACTGGTAAAGACCTTAGAGATGATGTAGTTCCACATGCTCATTTTGCAGATGAGGAAAATGAAGTACAGGGAAGAATAGTGACTGATCCAAGACAGCATAGGTAATAAGCAGCAGAGTCAACATTTAAACCAAGATACTCTGTTTACATGGTTCTTTCCACAACATCATGCTGCCTTTCCATTTAAGCCCAAATGACATCAGGAATGGAAAAAAAATAACTTTAAAATAGCAAAATCAACAAAAGTTGAAAATTAGCACTACTTGAAATTAATGTACTATAAGCAAACCTGGTTTGGCTGAACTTTTAATTGGTGAAAAGTAGTTAAGATAAAAGTAGCAAGGTGATTAGTAATGGACTAACATAGTTCATCATCTAATGATTCATCAAGATAAATCCAGAAGGGGGGCAGCTAGGTGGCTCAGTGGATGGAGAGCCAGAACTAGGTTCAAATCTGGCCTCAGACACTTTCTAGCTGTGTGACCCTGGGCAAGTCACCTGACCCCCATTGCCTAGCCCTTACCACTCTTGGAGCCAATACACATATATACTCCAAGACGGAAGTTAAGGGTTAAAAAAAAAAAAGATAAATTGAGAAGAGCTCATTATCAGAAAGTTATCTACTAGAGATTAATTTTTTTCACCATTGGCAGCATACAATGACAATGTACTAAGGGATACACCTATTAAACAATAGATTACCTACTGAAGTTTAAATTTTGTAGCTTATCTAAGTGGAAAGTATATCTACACCAAAGAAATCACCTTTCACATGCAATATTGGACTTTTGCTGTCACCCTAGAAATGAAAGTTCTGAAAACTTTTAAATTCTACCTACCCTTTGAACTAGTGATGATGCTACTCTAAGTAATGTACTATACTTCAGAGATCAAAGAATAAGGAAAAGAACTCATATAGAGTGATATTTGTGAGAACTCTTGTGGTAGAAAATATTTGGATACTGAGGAGATGCTTATCAATTGGAGAATGGCTGAACAAGTTATGGTAAATAGTGTGCTGGAATACTATTATATTGTAAGAAAATATGACAATAGTGATTTCAGGAAAAACCTGAGAATATGTGTATGATTTTCTGCAATGTGAAGTGAGCAGAATCAGGGGAACAACTTATATAATTAAATTAATGTCACAAAGATAATAAAAATTAAAGGAGTTAAGAATTCATGATTAACATGATGACTAAACATAATTTCAAAGGACTTCTGATGAAACATGCTACATGATTATACATATTTTGAATGGGTTTTGCTTTTCTTGCCTTCTCAGTAAATGAGAAATGGGGAGGAGAAAGGGAGAGAATTAAGAACTGAAAATAAAATATTATTGATTTTTAAAATATTTTAAAATAAATGCAAGCTATATCTTTAAATATATGGAGCTAATAATTTGAAAATTATTTTTTAAACATTGTTTTATTTGGTCATTTCCAAACATTATTCATTGGAAACAAAAATCATTTTCTTTTCTTTCCCCACCTGCCCACCACCTCTCCCATAGCCGGCGCGTGATTCCACTGGGTATCACATGTGTTCTTGACTCAAACCCATTTCCTTGTTGTTGGTTTTTTCTCTAGAGTGTTCATTTAAAGTCTCTCCTCAATCATATCCCCACCATCCCTGTAGTCAAACAGTTGCTTTTCTTCCATGTTTTTACTCTCACAGTATATCCTCTGCTTGTGGATAGTGTTTTTTAGATCTCTGCAGGTTGTTCAGGGATATTGCATTGTCCCTAATGGAGAAGAAGTCCATTACCTTCGATTGTACCACAATGTATCAGTCTCTGTGTATAATGATTTCCTGGTTCTGCTTCTTTCGCTCTGCATCACTTCCTGGAGGTTGTTCCAGATTCCATGGAATTCCTCAACTTTATTATTCCTTTTATCACAATAGTATTCCATCACCAACATATACCACAGTTTGTTCAGCCATTCCCCAATTGAATGGCATCCCCTCTTTTTCCAATTTTTGGCCACCACAAAGAATGCATCTATGAATATGCTTATACAAGTTTTTTTTTTTCCTTATTATCTCTTTGGGGTACAAACCCAACAGTGCTATGGCTGGGTCAAAGGGCAGACAGTATTTTAACACCCTTTGGGCATAGTTCCAAATTGCCCTCCAGAATGGTTGGATCAATTCACAACTCCACCAGCAATGAATTAGTGTCCCTACTTTGTCACATCCCCTCCAACATTCATTACTTTCCATAGCTGTAATGTTAGCCAATCTGCTAGGTCTGAGGTGATACCTCAGAGTTGCTTTGATTTGCATCTCTCTGATTATAAGAGATGTAGAGCACTTTTTCATGTGCTTATTAATAGTTTTGATTTCTTTGGCTGAAAACTGCCTGTTCATGACCCTTGCCCATTCATCAATTGGAGAACGGCTTGATGTTTTGTACAATTGATTTAGCTCTTTGTAAATTTGAGTAATTAAAACTTTGTCAGAGGTTTTTATGAAGATTGCTTCCCAATTTGTTGCTTTCCTTCTGATTTTAGTTTCATTGGTATTGTTTGTACAAAAACTTTTTAATTTGATGTATTCCCAATTATATATTTTGCATTTTGTGACTCTTTCTAAATCTTGCTTGGTTTTAAGATATTTCCCTTCCCAAAGGTCTGACATGTATACTATTCTGTGTTCGCCTAATTTTCTTATAGTTTCCTTCTTTATGTTCAAGTCAGTCATGCATTTTCAATTTATCGTGGTATAGGCTGTGAGGTGTTGATCTAAACCTTTTTAATTTGATGTATTCCAGATTATTTATTTTACATTTTGTAACTTTTTCTAAGTCTTGCTTGGTTTTGAAGTCTTTCCCTTCCCAAAGGTCTGACATGTATACTATTCTGTGTTCACCTAATTTACTTATAGTTTCCTTCTTTATATTCAAGTCATTCACCCATTTTGAATTTATCTTGGTGTAGGTTGTGAGGTGTTGATCTAAACCTAATCTTTCCCACACTGTCCTCCAATTTTCCTAGCAGTTTTTAAGAAATAGTGTATTTTTGTCCCAAAACTTGGGTTCTCTGGGTTTGTCGTATACTGTCCTGCTGAGGTCACTTACCCCAAGTCTATTCCACTGATCCTCCTTTCTGTCTCTTAGCCAGTACCAAATTGTTTTGATGACTGCTGCTTTATAATATAGACTGAGATCTAGGACTGCAAGGCCCACTTCCTTTGTATTTTTTTTTCATTGTTTCCCTGGATATCCTTGATCCTTTGTTCTTCCAAATGAACTTTGTTATGTTTTTTTTCTAAATCAGTACAAAAAAAATTTGGTAGTTCAATGGGTATGGCACTAAATAGATAAATGAGTTTGGGTAGGATGGTCATTTTTATTATATTGGCTTGTCCAACGCATGAGCAGTTAATGTTCTTCCAATTGTTCAAGTCTAGTTTTAGTTGTGTGGAGAGTGTTTTGTAGTTGTGTTCATATAGTTCCTGTCTTTGTTTTCAGGAGATAGATTCCTAAGTATTTTATTTTGTCTAACGTGAGTTTGAATGGGATTTCTCTTTCTAGTTCTTGCTGCTGAGCTGTGTTGGAAATATATAGAAATGCTGATGACTTATGTGGGTTTATTTTGTATCCTGCAACTTTGCTAAAGTTGTTGATTATTTCGGTTAGCTTTTTGGTTGAATCTCTAGGATACTTTAAGTAGACCATCATGTCATCCGCAAAGACTGATAACTTGGTCTCCTCCTTGCCTATTTTAATGCCTTCAATTTCTTTTTCTTCTCTAATTGCTACTGCTAGTGTTTCTAGTACAATGTCAAATATTAGAGGTGATAATGGGCATCCTTGTTTCAATCCTGAACTTATTGGGAATGCATCTAGTTTATCCCCATTGAAGATGATATTAGTTGATGGTTTTAGATATATACTGTTTATTATTTTTAGGAACGATCCTTCTATTCCTATGTTTTCTAGTGTTTTTAATAGGAATGGGTGTTGTATTTTATCAAAGGCTTTTTCTGCATCTATTGAAATAATCATGTGATTTTTGTTGGTTTGCTTGTTGATGTGGTCAATTATGTGGATGGTTTTCCTAATATTGAGCCAGCCCTGCATCCCTGGTATAAATCCTACTTGATCATGGTGAATGACTCTTCTGATCACTTGCTGGAGTCTTTTTGCTAGTATCCTATTTAAGATTTTTGCATCTATTTTCATTAGGGAGATTGGTCTATAATTTTCTTTCTCTGTTTTTGGCCTGCCTGGCTTTGGGATCAGAACCATGTTTATGTCATAAAAGGAGTTTGGTAGAACTCCCTCTTTGCTTATTATGTCAAATAATTTGTATAATATTGGGGTTAGCTGTTCTTTGAATGTTTGATAGAATTCACTGGTGAATCCATAAGGACCTGGGGATTTTTTCTTAGGAAGTTCTTTGATGGGCTGTTGGATTTCTTTTTCTGATATGGGATTATTTAAGAAATCTATTTCTTCTTCTGTTAGTCTAGGCAATTTATATTTTTGTAAATATTCATCCATATCACCTAGGTTGGTATATTTATTACCATATAGTTGGGCAAAGTAGTTTTAAATGATTGCCTTAATTTCCTCTTCATTGGAGGTGATGTCCCCCTTTTCACCCTTGATGCTGTTAATTTGTCTTTCTTCTTTCCTTTTTTTTTAATTAGATTGACCAGTACTTTGCCTATTTTGTCTGTTTTTTCAAAGTACCAGCTTCTAGTCTTGTTTATTAGTTCGATAGTTCTATCACTTTCGATTTTATTAATTTCTCCCTTAATTTTTAGGATCTCTAGTTTGGTTTTCTTCTGGGGGTTTTTAATTTGTTTGTTCTCAAATTTTCAGATTTGCATTTCTAATTTATTGATCTCTACCCTCCCTAATTTGTTAATATATGCACTCAGGGATATGAATTTTCCTCTAAGTACTGCTTTGGCTGTATCCCATAAGGTTTGAAAGGATGTCTCACCATTGTCATTTTCCTCAATGAAATTATTAATTGTTTCTATGATTTTTTCTCTAACTGATTTTGGAGTATCATATTATTTAATATCCAATTAATTTTTGATTTGACTCTCCATGTACCCGTACTGATCAATATTTTTATTGCTTTATGATCTGAAAACGTTGCATTTATTATTAATGCTTTTTTGCAATTGAGTGCCATGTTTCTATGACCTAGTGTGTGATCTATTTTTGTGAATGTGCCATGTGGTGCTGAGATGAAGGTGTATTCCTTTTTTTCCCTATTTATTTTTCTCCATATTTCTATTAACTCTAATTTTTCTAAGATTTCATTCACTTCTTTTACCTCTTTCTTATTTATTTTTTGGTTTGATTTATCTAAATTTGATAGTGGTTGGTTCAAGTCTCCCACTAATCTGATTTTACTGTCTATTTCCCCCTTCAATTGTCCTAGTTCCTCCATTAGAAATTTGGATGCTATTCCGTATGGTGCATACATGTTGATTAGTGATATTTCCTCATTGTCTATATTCTCTTTTAACAGAATATATTTACCTTCCCTATCCCTTTTGATCAGGTCTATTTGTGCTTTGGCTTTGTCAGATATCAAGATAGCAACTCCTGCCTTCTTTCTATCAGTTGAGGCCCAAAAGGTCTTACTCCATCTTTTAATTCTTACCTTGTGAGTATCAACCTGCCTCATATGTGTTTCTTGAAGACAACATATGGTAAGGTTTTGGGTTCTAATCCAATATTCTATTTGTCTGTGTTTTATGGGTGAGTTCATCCCATTCACTTTCAAAGTTATGATTGTCACTTGTGGATTCCCAGGCATTTTGGTATCTTCCCCTAGTTCTGACCTTTCTTCCCTAGTTATATTCTTTTGCACCAGTGATTTACTTTAGGTCATTCCCCCTAGTCTCCTCCTTTGGTATGCTTCCCTTTCTAGTCCTTCCCTTTTTATGCTCCCTTCCCCTCCCCACTCTCCTTTCCTCCCTTTTTATACTCCTGCCCCCTCTTTAAATTCCCTTTTTTTCTTACCTTGTAGGATAAGATAGAATTCAGGATCCCACTGGATCTAGATGTTCTTCTGTCTCAGAGTTGGTTTCACTGAGAGTAAGGTTTAAGTAATACCACTTCATGCTCTCTTCTTCTCCTTCTAATATGAGAGCTCTTCCCCTCCCCTTCCTGTGTGTATCTTTGTATGGGAAAGGTTATTCTATTTAGTTCCCCCTCCATTTCTTGAAGTAAGTCTTAATATTGTCGACTCTTCCCACCTCTCTCCCTTTTCCTTTCTTTGCCCCCCCTTTCACCAAATCTTCTTGATGCCCCAATCTTTCCCTATGCATGATTCTTCTAACTACTCTTATGGTGCATACAATTTTTGAGAGTTACACAATACATTTTCCCCACATATTAATATACATATATATAATTTGATGTAAATTTAGTCCTTATAGAAGAGAGTTTGACTTAAAGAAAAAAATAAGATTTATCTCCTTTCCCCCTTCTTTCATATTTACCTTTTCATGTTTTTCTTGCTTTCTGTGATTGGATATCAGATTTTGCCACTAATTTCTGGTCTTGTCTTAGCAAATGCTTGGAAATCTTCTATTTTGTTGAATGCCCATACTTTCTTCTGGAAGTATATAGTCAGTTTTGCTGGGTAGTTGATTCTTGGTTGGAGACCCAGCTCTCTTGCCTTTCTATATATTGTGTTCCATGCTTTGCGGTCTCTTAGTGTGTTAGCCGCTAAGTCATGTTTGATCCTTACGGGATCCCCCCTATATATGAATCTCCTCTTCTTGGCTTCTTGTAGGATTTTCTCCTTTTTTTTGAAGTTCTTGAATTTGGCGATTACATTCCTGGGGGTTGTCTTTTGGGGATTTAGTATAGAGGGTGTTCTATGAACCCATTCTATTTCTATTTTGCCCCCTTGCTCCAGAACATGTGGGCAATTTTCTTCTATAATCTTCTGTAGAATAGCATTGACATTTTTGTTTATCTCTGGGTTTTCAGGCAGACCAATAATTCTCACATTGTCTCTTCTTCCTCTCTTTTCCAGGTCTGTAACCTTTTCAGTGAGATATTTTGTGTTTTCTTCTCATTCATTAATTTTTTTTTGGCTTTGCTTTATTAATTCTTGCTGTTTTGCATGCTCACTGTCTTCCAGTTGCTTAATTCTGGTCTTTAGGGACTGCTTTTGCTTTTCAGCTTTGTCTGCCCTTCTATTAGATGCTTCTAGCTCTTTCTCCAGTTATGAAGTCTTGTCTATCAGACTGCTGATCTCCTTCTCCCATTTTTCTTTCCAGAAGGTTTCCATCTTTTGGGCATGCTCACTGTCTTTCGGTTGCTTAATTCTGGTCGTTAGGTACTGCTTTTGCTTTTCAGCTTTGTCTGCCCTTCTATTAGATGCTTCCAGCTCTTTCTCCAATTGGAAAGTTTTGTAGATCATACTGCTGATCTCTTTCTCCTGTTTTTCTTTCCAGAAGGTTTCCATCTTTTGGGTAAGCTCCAATTTGAGTTCTTCCAGAGCTTGTGGATAATTTCCATTCTGATAGGCATGTTTTGATTTTGTTTGGGTTTCATCCTCTTTTTCTTCTTTTCCTTGGGGACTCCCACCATAAAAGTTTTCAATAGTCACCTTTTTTCCCTCTCTTCCTGGAAGCTTGATTTTGGGCCATGTGGGCCATCCCTTTGGTGGTTTTATTCCCCTTTCCTTTTTGGTCTGGGGTCTGGGTGATATGGGTGGGTTTTCAGTGAATTTAGTTTGCCTCAGACTAGTTCTTCCCAGCCTCCAAGGTTTCTTAGAGCGCAGGCCCCTGTGCTCAGCGAGGCAGCCCCTTTGCTCAGCACAGTCTCTCAGCATGGCCGCCCCTTTGTTCAGTGCAGCCTCTCACTGTAGCCACCCCTTTGCTCAGCGCAGTCTCTCAGCACAGCCACCCCTTGGCTCAGCACAGCCTCTCAGCACATATACCCCTTTGCTCAGTGCAGGATTTTCCCGTAAAACCACCCTGAGAGGTCGTTTCCTTGCAGGCTTTAGATCCCAAGCACCCTGGTGTGCCCCCCCCCCCAGACAGAGATGCTCCTCACTCACTTGCTGTCCCAGTGAGGGCTCTGATACCTTACTCTGGTTTGGTGGGGGGTTTGGGGTGAAGGGGTGGCTTAGTTCACGTTTTTGTGCAAGCTTTTCCTCCTCTTTCTAGTGTGGAAATGTTCAAACCCCACCTACCTTCATTTCTGTGGGGTACTGGAGAGTCCCTCTGTTCTTCCAAAGGTGATTTTTATGCTCTTTTGAGGGAGTCTATTTCATTTGGTGCTGGGGAGGGGAATGATTCATGTCTAGATTGCAGCCATGTAAACCCAGAAGTTCGAAAATTATTTTAAAGAGCATTAAAGTTGCCAGTCAATCCATAGATCAACAGTCCAGGGAGTATATGTTACTTTTAGAAGACAGCTGCTTTTGAGGTCATTAAAGGATCCAGAACAAGAGGAAGTGGGTTCAGATTCTAGCAGTGATACTTCTACTGTTTAGATTTAGATGACTCATATTCCCTCCCTCTCTGAGCCTCATTAAATTCTCTTGCAAAGTGATAATACTGAGCTGCATGATTTCTTGGTTAACTTATAATTTCTAAATCTATTATCACTTGATGAATAGCAATTAATTAGGTAGCCAAGACAATTCATAGTTGCACATGGATCTGAAAGAATTCTAAGATTCTAGCAAAATTCTAATGAAGTCCTCACCAGTTAAAACAGAAGAATCAAATTTCTCTTCTATACTGAGTTGTTTTTTTTTTTTTTCAGGATATAGCCAACCTCATTTAAAGTGACTCTAGAAAGAAATGGTGTGTAATAACAGGGTTGGTATTTATACTGATATCTCTATATTTATACATACTTTTATAACTATAGCTATACCTATGCCTATAGCTATACATATGTCTGTATCTTTAAATACTTCTTTATCTAAAGAATAGTGCCTCCATATAGAGAGAGGAGGGAATGAAAAGACATACAGAAACAGAGATGGACAGAGACAGAGACAGAGACAAAAAGAGAAAACCAGGGTTTCAGAAGATGTTTTAGAAGACAATTTAACCATTGATTCACTATTCTATTTCTTGCTTAAAATTGCTAGTAGAGAATTTCCCTGAAGTTGAAACAAAGAAGTGAAGTCATTAGTGGCTAAAATTTCTGCATTTATGTATTAGAACATACTAAACACAGGTGTATGCCATAATGAACAGTACATATGGCTAGAGTAAGTAACATGAAATATGTCCTAGATGTGAAGTAATTTATTGAGATTTGGTGACAGATAGAAATATAAACATTCACCATCTAGTAGCTTCCTATTTTAACCAGTTGTTTATTTTTTATTTTATTTTTTTAATTTTGCTGACTGATGCTAAACTTTGTTATTTGCAAGTAACTAGAAGAAATGGCCTTTAAATTTTCATCCAGCATGATATAATCTTGATGATATTAATATTATGTATGTCAATAATTAAATTTGGTAACCAAAGAAAAAATCTCAATCATACCACCCTAGTTGTTATTCTTCTTCACCCACGTGAAAAGATGAAAGAATGTACTTTGCATAGCTTAAGATAATGCAAACATAAGAAAAAGAATCATGTTTTTGACTTATAATATAAATCATAGATGGCCATAAAAGGTGGTGATAGACCATATGTGCTTCTCTGGAATTTATTGCTGCAAGGTTGTTTTAAAAACTTGTCATTTTTAATAAAGGAGAATCAAGTAATATTTAGTAAACAGGTGGTACCAAATTTGACTGTGTCATGAAAACAAATATTAAAAATAAACACAACAGTTCTGTCTTCCTTTTCCAGAAGAAATATATTATAAAAGAAGTAATAAGGACCACATAAATCAGAGGATATGAATAATTTTTTAGTATAACTGACCATAAATCTCCTCTATAACATATGCCATCAGAGACCAAACAGTATTTTCTTGAAAACCTTTACTGAAGAGAGCCTTTGTTCCTTCTGAGGAAGATTATACCACTTTGGCATCATTCTAATTGTCACCAAACCTTTCTTTTCTCAAGTCTAAGTATGCCTCAATGTAACTTCTATACATTATATTTTACTTTATCCTCTGGAGTCAAGTAGAATAAGCTCAATTCTTTTTCCATATTACAGATCTCATTTTCTCTAGTTTAATCATCTACTATTCAGCTCTTTAACCTTCTAAATGCTCTCGTCAATATATTTTAAAGATTGTTAATATTCTTCCTAAAATATAAGATACAGTACATAATATAATGCTTAAAAGATATTCTGATTAGGGCAGAGCTATGCTGGTGTCAGTTCTAACATCACTAGAGCTGAGTGCTAAATTTTCAGTTTAAGCATTAATATCTTGGAAATCAGGATATGCTACAAATCAGGCTTTTTAAATCATTCTATTATCATCAATAATATCAGCAACATTTCTTTTTTTACATTAATTTTTATTTGGTCAATTTCAAACATTATTCCTTGGTTACAAAAATAATTTTCTATTCCTCCCAGCCCTTCCCCCACCCCTCCCTTAATGAATACACAATTCCACTGGGTATTACATGTGTCCTGGATCAGAACCCATTTCCATGTTGTTGGTGTTTGCACTAATATGTTCATTTAGAGCGTACATGCCCAATCATATCCCCCTCGACACATGTAATCAAGCAGTTGTTTCCTTTGGTGTTTTTACTCCCACAGTTTTTCCTCTGAATGTGGATAGTGTTCTTTCTCATAGATCTCTCCAAGTTGTTCAGAATAATTGCATTGCCACTAATGGAGAAGTCCATTACATTTGATTGTACCACAGTGTATCAGTCTCTGTGTACAATGTTATCCTGGTTCTACTCCTCTCACTCTGCATCACTTCTTGGAGGTCGTTCCAATTCACATGGAATTTCTACACTTTATTATTACTTTGAGCACAAAAGTATTTCATCACCAACATATACCACAAATTGTTCAGCCATTCCCCAATTGAAGGGCATCCCCTTGTTTTCCAATTTTTGGCCACCACAAAGACCACAGCTATGAATATTCTTGTACACATATTTTTCCTTATTATCTCTTTGGAGTACAAACCCAGCAGTGCTATGGATGGATCAAAGGGCAGACAGACTTTTAGCGCCCTTTGGTCATAGTTCCAAATTGCCCTCCAGAATGGTTGGATCAATTCACAACTCCACCAGAAATGAATTAATGTTTCAACTTTGCCACATCCCCTCCAGCAATCATTACTTTCCTTTGCTGCCATGTTAGCCAATCTGCTCAGTGTGAGGTGATACCTCAGAGTTGTTTTTATTTGTATTTATCTGATTATAAGAGATTTAAAACACTTTTTCATGTGCTTTTTAATAGTTTTGATTTCTTTAACTGAAAATTGCCTATTCAAGTCCCTTGCCCATTTATCAAATGGAGAATGGTTTGATTTTTTATACAACTGATTTAGCTCTTTGTAAATTTGAGTAATTAGACCTTTGTCAGGGGTTTTTGTTATGAAGATTGTTTCCCAGTTTGTTATTTCCCTTCTAATTTTAGTTACATTGGTTTTGTTTGTACAAAAACATAATTTCATGAAGTCTTGCTTATTTTTGAAATATTTCCCTTTCCAAAGGTCTGACATGTATACTATTCTGTGTTCACATAATTTACTCATATTTTCCTTCTTTATGTTCAGGTCATTCAGCCATTTTGAGTTTATCTTGGTGTAAGGTTTGAGGTGTTTATCCAAGCCTAATCTCTGCTACACTGTCTTCCAATTTTCCCAGCAGTTTTTATCAAATAGTGGACTTTTGTCCCAAAAGATGGAAATCTTTGGGCTTATCATAGACCGTCTTGCTGAAGTCACTTACCCCATGTCTATTACACTGATCCTCCTTTCTGTCTCTTAGCCAGTACCAAATTGTTTTGATGACCACTGCTTTATAGTATAGTTTGAGATCTGGTACTGCAAGGCCACCTTCCTTTGCATTTTTTTCATTATTTCCCAGGATATCCTTGATCTTTTGTTCTTCCAAATGAACTTTATTATGTTTTTTTCTAATTCAGTAACAAAGTTTTTGGGTAGTTAGATTGGTATGGCACTAAATAGGTAGATAAGTTTGGGTAGGATGGTCATTTTTATTATGTGAGCTTGTCCTACCCATGAGCAGTAAATGTTTTTCCAATTTCTCAGATCTAGTTGTGTAGAAAGGGTTTCGTAGTTGTGTTCATATACTTCCAGCGTTTGCCTTGGCAGATAGATTCCTAAGTATTTTATGTTGTCTAGGGTGATTTTGAATAGAATTTCTCTTTCCAATACCTGCTGATGAGATGTGTTGGAGATATATAGAAATGCTGATGACTTATGTGGGTATATTTTATATCTTGCAACTTCACTAAAGTTGTTGATTAATTCCACTAGCTTTTTAGTGGATTCTCTAGGATTCTTTCAGTAGGCCATCATATCATCCTCAAAGAGTGATAGCTTTGCCTCTTCATTGCCAATTTTAATACCTTCAATTTCTTTTTCTTTTCTAATTGCTACTGCTAGTGTTTCTAGTACAATGTTAAATAATAGAGGTGATAATGGGCATCCTTGTTTAACTCCTGATCTTATTGGGAATACATCTAGTTTATCCCCATTGCAGATGATGTTTGCTGATGGTTTTAGATAGATACTGTTCCTTATTTTTAGGAAAGATCCTTCTATTCCTATACTTTCTAATGATTTCAATAGGAATGAATGTTGTACTTTGTCAAAGGCTTTTACTGCGTCTGTTGAGATAATCATGTGATTTTTGTTGATTTGTTTGTTGATATGGTCAATTATGTGGATGATTTTTCTGATATTGAACCTTCCTTGCATTACTGGTATAAATTCCACCTGATCATAATGAATAACCCTCCTGATCACTTGCTGGAGTCTTTTTGCTAGTTTCCTATTTAAGATTTTTGCATGTATGCTCATTAAGGAGATTGGTCTGTTGTTTTCTTTCTCCGTTTTTGACCTGCCTGGCTTTGGAATCAGTACCATATTTGTGTCATAAAAGGAATTTGGTAGAACTCCCTCTTTGCTTATTATGTCAATTAGTTTGCATAGTATTGGGATTAGCTGTTCTTTGAATGTTTGCTGGAATTCACTTGTGAATCTATCATGCCCTGTTGATTTTCTCTTAGGGAAATCTTTGATGGCCTGTTCAATTTCTTTTTCTGATATGGGGTTATTTTAAATTCTATTTCTTTTTCTGTTAAAATAGGCAGTTTATAATTTTGTAAATATTCATCCACATCACCTAGACTGGTATATTTATTGACATATAGTTGGGCAAAACAGTGTTTAATGATTGCCTTAATTTATCTTCACTGGAGGTGAGTTCTCCCTTTCCATCTATTATACTATTAATTTGGTTTTCTTCTTTTCTTCTTTCCTTTTTTTTATTATATTGACCCATATTTTGTTTACTCTGTTTATTTTTTCAAAATACCAGCTTCTAGTCTTATTTGTTATTTCAATAGTTCTATCACTTTTGATTTTATCAATTTCTCCCTTAATTTTTAGAATCTCTAACTTGGTTTTCTTCTGGGAATTTTTAATTTATTCTCTTTCAAGTTTTTTTTTTAATTTTCATGTCCAATTAATTGACCTCTGCCCTCCCTAATTTGTTAATATATGAACTCAAGGATATACATTTTCCCCTGAGAAATGCTTTGGATGCATCCCATAGATTTGAAAGGATGTCTCATCATTGTCATTTTCTTCAATGAAATTATTATTTCTATGATTTGTTCTCTAAATAACCAATTTTGTAGAATCATATTATTTAATTTCCAATTTATTTTTGATTTGGCTCTCCATGTACCCTTACTGATCATTATTTTTATTGCATTATGATCTGAAAAGGTTGCATTTATTATTTCTGTTTTTCTGCATTTGTATGCCATGTTTTTATGACTTAGTATATTGTAAATCTTTGTGAATGTACCATGTACTCCTGAAAAGAAGGTGTATTCCTTTTTGTCCTTATTTATTTTTCTCCATACATCTATTAACTCTAATTTTTCTAAGATTTCATTCACGTCTTTTATCTCTTTCTTATTTATTTTTTGATTTGGTTTATCTAAATTTGATAGTGGTAGGTTCAGGTCTCCCACCAGTATAGTTTTACTATCGTTTTCCTCCTTCAATTCTACTAGTTTCTCCTTTAGAAATTTGGATGCTATACCATTTAGTGTATACATGTTGATTAGTGATATTTCCTCATTGTCCTATATTCCCTTTTATCAGGATGAATTTACCTTCCCTATCCCTTTTAATCAGGTCTATTTTTACTTTGGCTTTGTCTGATATCATGATTGCAACACCTGCCTTCTTTTTATCAATTGAGGCCCAATAGGTCTTGCTCAACCTTTAATTCTGAACTTGTGAGTATCTATTGGCCTCAGGTTTGTTTCTCATAGACAACATATGGTAGGATTTTGGATTCTAATCCACTCTCCTATTCATCTACGTTTTATGGGTGAGTTTACCCCATTCATGTTCAAAGTTAAGATTGTCACTTGTGAATATCCTAGCATTATGATATCCTCTCTTAGTTCTGTCTTTCTTCTTTTGCTATATCCTTTTAAACTAGTGGTTTACTTTTAATCAGTCCCCCTAATCCCCTCCCTTGATATGCTTCCCTTTCTAGTCCCTCCCTTTTTGTTCCCTTCTTGATTTTTTTTAAATTTAGGGTCTTTTAAGTTCCCTCACCTTTCTCCTTCCCTCCCTTTTAGTACTTCCTTCCCCCTACCCCCTTAGTTTGCTCTCCTCACTTACCCTGTAGGATAAGATAGAATTCAAGGTCCCAATGGATCTAGATGCTCTTCCCTCTCAAAATCGATTTCACTGAGAGTAAGGTTTAAGTATTACCTATTAGCACTATCTTCCTCTCCTTCTTATAAGAGTATTCTTCCCCTCCCCTCCCCATGTGTATCTTTGGGTAAAACAGATTATTGTATTTGTTTCATTTCTTCAAATATCTCTTGGTACCATCTTTGATTCCCCCCACCCTTTTTCTTTTTCTTTTTTGCATATCATCTTATAGCCTTTAATGCCTCAATATTTTCCTTTGAGTGATTCTTCTAATTACTATGATAATTAATATAATTTTTGAGAGTTACAAAAAAGATTTTCGCCATTTATTAATGGTTATAATTTGATCTAATTGTATTCCTTAAAGAAGAGAGTTTGAATGAGAAGAAACACGTTTCCCCTTTTTCCTCACTTTCTTATTTACCTTTTCATGATGTTCTTCATATTTGTGTTTGGATATCAAACTTTAAGCTTGATTCTGGTCTTTTCTTTACGAATATTTGGAAATCTTTTATTTTGTTGAATGCCCATACTTTCCCCTGGAAGTTTATAGTTAGTTTTGTTGGATCGGTGATTCTTGGTTGAAGACCCAGTTCTCTTGCCTTTCTGAATATCATGTTCCAGGTCTTGCAGTCCTTTAGTGTGGAGGCTTCCATGTCTTATGTGATCCTTATTGGTGCTCCCTGGTATCTGAATTGTCTCTTTTTGGCTTCCTGTAGCATTTTCTCCTTAGCTTGAAAGCTCTGGAAGAACTTCTGGTCAAAATGGCTGCTTAGAAGCAGCGAAAGTTCAGACCTTGGAAACCCTTCCTTACCAATAGCAAATTGAGTGCTCCTAGGACACTGAAATTCAAGCTGAACAATAGGACAGACCTGGGGATCCCTCCTCTGGGACCTGGATCAAAAGGCCCCCCAAAAGCCAGAACCCAAGAACACTTGGACCTAAGGGGTAGGCATTAGGAAGGTCCCAGGACCTATCCCCCCCAACCCAGAGTGCTGAGCCCATGGCAGCAGCGGGAACCACAGTGCCGGCAAAAGGGCCTCAGGGCTGGCTATTTTAAAGGACTCACCTTGAAAGCAACCTGAGCCAGGCTCCAGGGTGCCCAACACAGATGGCAGTGAAACATAGAGAGAAGGTGGAAGCCTGTAGCCCCCTGGCTGGGTCCTTCCAACTGAGTCTCAAGGGAGGTCCCAGTTTTAGGGCACCAGCTGAACCCAATCCCATCAGGAGCCCTCAGAGCTACTGAAAGGACAGAAACCTCAGGGCCCGTAAAGGGGTTGCTCTGAAGCTCTTACCTTGAAAGTAACCTGGGCCAGTCTCTGGGCATTCAACACAGATTGTGGAGGAGGAGGTTGCATTTTCTTTTTTCTTTCTTTTTTTTTTTTGGTTCGGGAATCATTTGGCCCACACCAGCTGAACATAATCCCATCAGGAGCCCTCAGAGCTTCTGAAAGAACAGAAACAGGGCCTGAGAAGGGCTTACCTTGAAAGCAACCTGGGCCAGTCTCCAGGCATTCAACACAGATTGTGGAGGAGGAGGTTTTTTGCTTCAGGGCACATTCAGTCCAAACCAGCTGAACCTAATCCCATCAGGAGCCCTCAGAGCCCAGGGAGGCTAAGACACCTCCCCCCTTAGAGAGCAGAGTCTTCTGAAAAAATCAGCTAACCTAATCTCATCAGGAGCCCTCAGAGCCCAGGGAGGCCATGAGCCCTCCCCCCTTAGATAGCAGGGTCTTCTGAAAATACAGGAAGCTAGAGGCAGAGTGAAGATGGCAGCCTAGAAGGAGCATAGATCTTGTAGCCTGGCCAGAGCTTTGGAGATCCTCCATATTTGCTCCAGCCATCCAGGAAGTTTAAAACTCTGAGTAAACCCAGCCCAATTAAGTGGAACCCAATCCCATCAAAAGTCTCCAGAACACAGGGAAGCCCAGGCTCCCTACCCATCCTCATTGACTGCTGGAATTTAAGCCAATTAAAAGCCTCCAGAGGAGAGGGAAGCTCAAACCCCCAACAACCCTCCCTCAGAGACTACGCCAAGAGATCTTCTGTTAAAGCTCCAAGAGGGGAGACTGATTGAAGTCCCCCCCCCCAAAAAAAAAGATGAGAGGAACAAGAGCACAGACAAATACGGGGAGTAAAGAAGGGGTGAATTTGAGCAAACAATAGAAAAAGAAGAAAGAAACTACAACAGAGAGCTACTTACTACTCAGCAAATGGAACAGAGGGGGAGAGCTCAGCAAACGATAAACCAGAAATCCCAGCAAATTGGATACAGGCTGTGGAAGAACTCAAAGCACAACTAAGAGAGGCTGAAGACAATTGGGAAAAGAACTTAAAAATTAAGATAAGTCATCTGGAAACAGAGGCACTTGAACTAAAACAAGAAAATAGTGTCCTGAAAGCCAAAATCAACCAGCTGGAAAATGAGGCAAAGGAGATGAAAGATGAGGCAAAGGAGATGAAAGACGAGGTAAAGAGGATGAAAGACGATCTTCAAAGAAAATCAGACCAGAAGGAAAAAGATGATCAAAAAGCCAGAGATGAAATCCAATCTTTAAGAACCAGAATAAAACAACTAGAATCAAGTGACCTCACAAGGCAGCAGGACACTATAAAACAAAACAAAACAAAAAGAATGAAAAAATTGAGGAAAATGTGAAGCATCTCATTCACAAAACAAACGATTTAGAAAATTGTTCAAGAAGAGACAATTTAAGAATAATTGCACTACCAGAAGACCATGACAAAAGAAAAAGCCTGGACAATTGTCTCATCATGACCTGTTTTCCTGATCTGTCACCTTGTCAGTGAGATATTTTATGGTTTCCTCTATTTTTTCAGTCTTTTGACTTTTCTTTTTTAATTCTTGCTGTTTTGCAAGATAATTTGTTTCCAGTTGCTCAATTCTTGTCCTTAAGGTCTGGTTTTCTGTTATAATTTTCTGCTTTTCTGCTTTAATTTTTTGATTTTCTCTTTGAACCATCTTTCACTTCTCTTGCCAGAAGGCTTCCATCTTTTTGATAAGCTCCAATTTTAATTCTTCCAGAGCTTGTGGACAATTTCCATTTTGGGGGGAAGGTTTTGGGGTTATATGAATTTCCTCCTGTATTTCCTCTGTAGTCTGTTTTTTTCCTCCATAAAAAAATTTGATGGTCACTGCCTTGTTTTGTGTGTGTTTCTTGGAGAATATTTGCCCCTGAGCAGAATTTTCCATCACTGTGGAAGTTTTTCCTCCCCTTTTTGGTTACAAATATGAATGAGCTGGGCAGGTTCTCTGTCTATGGAGTTAAAGATCAAGGATTTTGCCTGAGGCAAACTCTCCAAGCGCTGTTTGCAGCTCTTCTCTGCCCCGGAGCTCCCACTGTCTGTACTCCTCTGCCTGCCAAGATTTCAGGTGTAGTTGCTCTCAGAGGTAGGTCTTTGGTGATCTTAGTTAGTTCTCAAGGACCTAGAGGTACCCCTTGCTTGCTCTAGAGGTGCCCCTCGCTCACTCGCTGATTCTGGTGTGCGCTGGCTCTGAGCACCCAAGGCCTTCACTCCCCCGCCCACCAGGGTTTCATGTGTTTCTGCTCTCAGGGGTAGGTCTTTGGTGGTCTTAGTTATATTCCAAGGACCTAGAGGTGCACCTTGCTCGCTTTAGAGGTGCCCCTCAACTCACTCACTGATTCTGACACATGCTGGCTCTGACTCTGGCTCCATAGGTGAGGTGAGGGAGGGTAGATCAGCTCACGTTTTGGTGGGAAATTTTTTACCCCCTTATGTGTGGAAAAGCCCAAATTCCATGTACCTTCAATGCTGCACCTTACTGTAGAGTCACTCCATTCTTATGAGAATGAGTTTTTGATCTTTTGTGGTAGTCTATATTAGTGGGTGCTGGGAAAGAGGAAGTGTCCCGCATCTATTCTGCTGCAATGCTTACCTGGAAGTTCCCTAGAATCTGGGAATTTATCTATAATTAATTCTGCTTCCAGGTGTTGCTAAGCATCTTTCCATCTGTGAAAAGATCTTTGTCCAGACAGTTGAGAGGAAAGAAACCATTAGCAACATTTCTTAACTGATCTATGTTATACTTTTAAAGTATACTATATGTTTTAAATGCAAATCTGTGAGTTAAGAAGTATTAGTAATATTATCCCATTTTGTAGATGCAGAAACTGAGACTCAAACAGGTTAATTTGTTTTTCTATGATAACAAAACTACTATGAATCAGAAATGGGATTTAAACCCAAGTCTTCTTGACTCCAAGAATAGCATTCTATCCATTTAATTTTAGATGTTACTCCTAAAAAATGATTTTATTTGATTCAACACTATAAGTAAATCCTTAGAGTCTTTTTTTGAGTCTTAATATGTTCCAACATGCTATCTATCCCTCCTTATTTTATGTCACCTGAAAATTTGATAAGGATACCATCTCTGTCTTTATCATATGTAATAATAGCTGTTATATAACACCTATTCCTAGGGCACTCCATTAGAGACCTCCTAAATTGCCATTCAACAATTAATGTCTACTCTTTTTGTTCAGTCATTCAACCAGTTTCAAATTCATCTCATTCAATTCAACAAATTCATTAATCAACTTATTTATCTAGTCCAAATTTTAGTATCAGAGGCCTTTGCAAATATTTTGCTAAATATAGGTAAACTGTATCTGCCTTCTCCCCCAGGCTAGTAAGCATATCATAAAAGGAAATGAGAACAATCTGGCATGTTCTGTACTGGCTGAAACCATGTTGATTTTAGTTCTCACTGCTGCCATTTTTCATTGCTCCCAAATCACCTCCTTAAGTATACATTCTAAAACCTTCTAGATAATTGAATTCAAACTCATTGGCCTATAGTTTGCAAATTTCTCTTATTTCTACTTTTTTTTAAACAAGATAATAATTTTCTGTCTTGTCACACATCTGCTTCTGCAACTCATTATCGTCTTAGGGTTGCTAAGTAAAACAATGCCTAAAACTCTAGAATTGGAGGAAGGCAGATCTGAGTTCTTAAACTATCCTATATCCTTATTACCTATGTAACCCTGAGCAAGTCACTTAAACTTCTTGTGTCTCAATTTCCTCATCTTAATATGAGGATAATAATAGCAATTATCTAACAGGGTTGTTGTAAGTATCTAATGAGATGACATATGTAAAGTGCTAGCAATTATTCCATGAGCTTTCATAGGCATTAATGTATACATATTAATATTAACATATACTGAATAATAATTAATACTACATATTAAAATAGATATTAATGCATATAAATGTGATTTCTGAGCCATAATTCACTGTACCTACTGACTCCACTTCCTCAATATTCTCTCACTAATTTTCTCATATTGACTTTGAACTCTTAGCCATTTTATTGTGTCTTTTCCAATTTAAACATCATCCTTCTTCATTTACAGGAGAAAAAAAAAACAGAATAAGTATGAAGGGCGTCAAGCCAATATGGCCTAGACCTGAGTCTTAAAAGAGAAATCAGTCAGTCAGTCCTTTAACACTCACCATAAGGTCTGCCTAAACAAGGATTCTAGTGACACCAGGCCAGCTCCATCTCAGCTGACTTCACCAGAGAGAGCTCCCAAGTGATCCTCATCAGAGATCCTCCAAAAGGATTTCTCCAAAAGGATAACTCCTCAAGAGATTCTTCTTTTTCTTATATAGGGGTTTTTCTCCCATGTCACCTCCCCTAAGGGCCTACATCTACCAATCACTGTAGACTCTTTCCAAAGGACTGCCCATCTAAATTCCTGATAAGTCGACCAATCTCCACAGTAAGTCTGAATCAGAAAAAATGCTGCTGTGTCGACCAAATCTCCTCAGTAAGTCTGAACGAGAGAAAACACAGCTGAGTCAACTAATCTCATCAAGAGAAAACTTGCCCGACCCTTTTAGGTACCTAGCATCCCATTGTATCAATTCTAAAAACAGGCCTGGCTCAAAGAACTCCTTGCCCCACCATAAGCATGGATCAAAGTACTTTCTTTGTTTAGCAAGGAGTTTTTTTGCCCTAAAGCAGTCTTAAGTACAGGTGGAAAAGAAGTCCTCCCATTTCTGATCCTGGTGAGTTCTCACATCAAAATGGGGAATGTTTCTCAGTAGGGAATTTGAGGATTCCTCAATGTGGAGTAAAATTTTTAACATTCATAAGCCTGTGAAATTTTAAGTTTCACAATCCCCCCTGATGATCATTGGGAGACTAGTCTCCCCATTGATCATTTAACAGAATCAATTTGTAATCTTAAATGCACTTCTAACTATAGATATACACAATATTCAAATTTTCTAAGAAAAATTAGAATAGTGAGAGAGGAAATAGAAAAGAAAATAAAGGAAAACCAATGTTTTGCTAGGTGCATTGACAGAAAGCCAAATTATGGGCAGTCCCTTTTGGCATAAATGTGTACATTTACAATAAATGTTCAATCTAAGTTCAGTTCAATCAATCATATCCAAAGTTCATTCTTAATCTTCTTGATGAAGTGTAGGTTTTCTGGCATCTTTCTGCAACAGTTCATTCTCTAGATATAAAAGTTTCAAGCTTCTTTCCTGAAGATCTTTTCTCAAAATCAAAATCTTGAATTTTTATAAAGATACAATCTCAAACAAAAAATTCAAAATTCAAAAATTCTTTGATTTTAAATTAAAATACAACCCCCCCTGAAGTAAGTATTAAAAAACATTCAGTTCAACTCAGAATGCAATGTTATGGGGGTGTATGAGTCAATTATCAAAAGAAGAGAAAAAAACAATCAAAAACATAAGGGAAAATTTCAAAATAGGCCCTTGTATAGGTCCAATATAAAGTAATTTCTATCCCACAAGTCTGTAGGACAGAATGCAGTAATATGTCATTTAGCCATTTGCAGCCAAGTCTACAGGAAGTTGCCATAATATAAGAAGAAAAGAATTAGAATTCTATTTTGATAGGGAAGCGCCATTCCCTCATCTGATTTTTTTTGTCATTCTCAGGGATATAGGGAGCCAGCATGATAGTCAAACTTTGTACTTGTATGAGTACTTCGTAAAGAGTGTAGATACAAGGAAGTCCTATGACTTAACATATGTCAAGCGTCACAACCTCAAGTCTCACATTAGTATTTCATGTGTGTTCTTTTTGGCACTATTCAGGTTAAGTCTGTGCTCCTTGATTTTTATCCCTTTTTCTGGAATCATACATAAACATTAATCACAGTCTTATAATATTTTATCAATAAATGGCAGGTTCCCATAGTTTAAAGCTTTTGGGTATATATTGATATTATAGCAAGAATATATATTAACTTCTATTACTGCAGGAAAAATATTAATATTAATTATGTGTACCTTCAGTACAAAAATGAGAAAAAATCAAATATTCTAATCAAAATAAAGAAAAGAAATAATAAAAATAAGGAAAAAATCAGTAATTCAATGTGTTCTCAAAATAAAAGAAAAACAGCATCCACTTGTCTAAGGACTATTATCTCCAATGCATACAATAGGTTTCAGTCAAACAGTCTCAGCAGAAGATTCTTTCTTCACATGTGAGCAGTGAATCCAATAGTCCTTTTCTCCAATCTTTATAGATGTTGGAGTAGTTAACAATATTTGGAATGGTCCTTCCCACGAAGGCTGAGTTGCTCCGGTAAGCTTGAAATTCTTAATATAAACTTTATCTCCTGGATTCAGGTCATGTAGAGAAAGGTCTAGTGGTCCGGCTTGTACTGCAGCTCCGGATTCATGAAGTTCACATAGTTTGTGCTGTAACTCTTGTATATAGGAAGCAATAGTAATATCTCCCCCTAATAGTGAGGTATATGCCGGGGAGAAAGGCTTAGCCTGTATAGGCAGATGTCCAAAAAGCATCTCAAATGGTGAGATATGTAAGTCTCCTCTAGGCCTGCTTCTAAGATAAAATAGTGCCAGAGGGAGAAGTTCAGGCCATTATAAATGGGTCTCAGTGAATAATTTGCCAATCATAGTTTTAAGTTCTTTGTTCATCCTCTCTACTTGGCCTGAGCTCTGGGGATGATATGGAACATGAAATTTGGGAGTTATTCCCAAGCAAGAATATATCTGATTTAGAACAGAATCAGTAGAGTGACTCCTCCTATCAGAATCAATACGTGCTGGCAGGCCAAAACGAGGAATAATTTCCTTTAAAAGTATCTTTGCAACAAAATCTGCCATGGCTCGGGTCGCAGGAAATGCTTCCGGCCATCTGAGTAGTTGATCTACAATTACTAGACAAAATTTATAATGTCCAGCTTTGGCATCATTATGAAATCTATCTGTAGATGTTCAAAAGGTGTGTAAGCCAGAGGACATCCACCAAAGGCTTTTCCATGAAATCCATGTTGGTTATATGCCTGGCAGGTAGAGCAGGCTGAACACACTTTAGAGGCTATAGTAGTTATACCAGGGGCTATCCATACTCTCTTAACAGAGTCCACGATGCCCTGGGTGCCAAAATGACCATTTTTATGAATAGATTGGCAAATTTGGTTATAGAAACTTCTAGGGAGCAGGGGTTTTCCTTCAGATGACACCCATACGCCATTAATCTGTTTTGCTTTGAATTTTTGTTTCCATTTTTCCACTTCCTTTTCATTATAGGAAAGTGATAAATTTAAATTATCAGTGGTTGTTAATGTTAAAATTAATCCAGGTCCTTCTATGGCTGCTAGTTTTGCAGCGGCATCTGCTCGGTCATTTCCTCTAGAGACAGGGTCAGAGCCACCTGTATGGGCAGAGCAATGAACTACAGCTAGGGCTTTAGGCAGTTTGAGAGCAGAAAGAACTTCATTAATAATTTCTGCATTAGCTATGGATTTTCCAGCTGAGGTTAAAAATCCTCTTTGGAGCCATAGCATCCCGACTGAGTGACAAATGCCAAAAGCATATCTAGAATCCGTATAAATTGTTGCCTTTTTATCCTTGGCAATTATACAAGCTTGCTTCAGAGCTATGAGTTATGCTCCTTGAGTGCTAATGTTAGAAGGTAGTGAAGCTGACCACTCAGTGGCAAATTCTGAGACTACGGCAGCTTCAGTGTAACATATGCCATCCCTCATAAAAGAGGAACCATCGGTAAATAAAATCAGATCTGCATTGTCTAAGGGAGTGTCCAAGAGATTATCTCGAGGCTTTTCTGCCATGGACACTAGTGTTTCACAGCTATGTAATGGTTCTCCTGAAGTTGGTAAATCTGGAAGCAAGGTGGCAGGGTTAAGACTAGTACAACATTTTAAAGTAATGTTTTCACTATTTAATAAGGTTATTTCATATCTTGTAATTCTCTGATCTGAGAATGCCTGTGTTCTATGTTTTATCAATAATGCTTCTACCTCATGTGGGCACATTATTGTTAATGGACATCCCAATACTAAATCGACAGTTTTTGTTACTAGTAAGGCTGTAGCAGCTACTTCTCTAAGACATGGTGGTGCTCCTGCTGCTACTGGGTCCAATTTAGCAGAATAATAAGCAATTGGGCGCTGAGAAGGTCCCAAAGTCTGAGTTAACATGCCAGATGCTAACTCCTCTTCGCTCATGCACATACAAAGTAAATGGCTTGTTGTAATCTGGAATGCCTAGAGCAGGGGCAGACATGATAGCCTTTTTTAGATCTGATAGAGCTGACAAGTGTTCAGGCTCTAATTTGAGGGGTTCAGGAACCAAATCCTTTGTTAATGCTATAAGGGGTTTAGTAATTTCCCCATAGCAAGGAATCCATTGTCTGCAAAACCCTGTTGGCTCCTAAAATTGCTCTCAACTGTTTCTTAGTAGTAGGAGCACTTAAATTTTGAATATTCTCAATTTGTTTTGGAGAAATATAATGAGCACCCGCAGTCAAGATGAATCCCAAATATTCTACTTTAGGGAGACACCACTGAACTTTATCTTTCGAGATTTTATGTCCTCTTTTGTACAATTCCAAAAGAAGGTGTTTGCTATCTTCTTGACATGTTTTTGTGTCTGTTGAGGCCAAGAGTAGGTCATCTACATATTTGATTAATTTACTATTTTTAAATGTTATATTGTCTGTGTCTTGGCTCAAAATTTGCTCAAATAAACTTGGACTTTCCACATAACCCTGTGGCAGCAGACTTCATGAATATTGTGAGCCCTTCCAGGTAAAAGCAAAAATATGCCTGGAGTTCTCATGTATGGGTATGGAAAAGAAAGCTGAACAACAGGTCTACTACTGTAAAGTATGTAGCTGTGCTAGGAATAGAGGAAATAATAGTATTTATGTTAGAAACTACAGAGTGTCTCTTTATAACGTGATTATTCACTGCCCTCAGATCCTGTACAAATCTATAGAGGTGCTTGCCATCGGGCCCTCTTTTTGGTTTTTTAACTGGCAGGATGGGTGTGTTATTCAGATTTGCAAGGGATTATTATTCCCTGTTCTATTAATGAGTTAATAACTGGTGTAATACCCTCAATTGCCTCCTTTGAGAGGGGATACTGAGGGATGGAAGGAGGTGGGCTAGATTTAGTTTTTATCTGCACAGGAACAGCAGATTTAAGTAAGCCTACATCGGAAGAAGATGTGGCCCAAAGAGACTCCTGTATATCCTTAGGTATTTCAAAAGTGCAAGGCTCTTTTGCCTCCTGGTTTTCCGAGAGAAGTACAGGGAATAAATTTAAAGATTCCTCTGGTACTTCCAATGATAAAGAACCATCTGGTGAACAAGTTAATGTGACTCTGAGTTTGCATAAAAGGTCTCTCCCCAGCAAATTTAAAGGGGAGTCAGGCATTAAAAGAAAGGAATGTTGTACCTCTAGGGGTCCTACAGACACCATTCTAGGGGCAAGTTTTTCAACTCTTTGAGGTATTCCTGATACTCCCATTACATTTTGTGAATCAATGGAATAACCATTTAAATCTGGAACATTCTTCTATACAGACCTGGTAGCTCCAGTGTCTAATAGACAATCATAATAAGTGTTACCCACCTTTAAGGCAACATGGGGTTCATTAGTATGGGGAGGGCAGTGGATAGTGTCAACGGGTAGTAGGACATCAGGGTCCGGAAAATCAAAGGTTGTATCCTCTGATTCCTGTGCCCCAGCCCCCCCCCCCCAGCCATCATTGTGTTTGGGATATTCCTTGGGCACCCCCCTGAAGGGCACCTTGGCTATTTTTTGGACGAGCTCCATTTCTTATATTTTGTTGTTGGGTATCATCATTTTCTTCATTTGGAGCATTGTGATTATTTTCCCAGTTCCTATTTCTATAATTCTGATTTCTAAAGTTCTTATTTTTATGTTCATTATAGTTATTTCCATAATCATCATTATAATTTCTAGAATTTCTAAAATTCTGGTTTCTATGACCATTATCATCCTTATAGTTGTTCTGGTTTCTATGACCATTATCATTATTTCTATAGTTTTTCTAAAGGTATTATTAAACTGGGTATTCCTTCCAATCATCTTAAGAAAGGTTCTACATTCCATCATTTTGTGGCCCTTCTTCTCACAGAAGTGGCAAGTTATTGATTTATTTGTGAATTCCCGCAAAGGGGCTATAGTTTCTCCCCTATTTTTTAATTGTCTCTTTAACATTTCAATTTCTTTCTTTAAATCTTCCACTGATGTATCATCTTCCTCAGGTCTTTTTACATGACCTTTCTAGACATAGATTGCTACTCTCCTTAGTTCATCGAGGTCCATAGAGTCCCAATTAGGACAGCTAGTTCTAAAGTAGTCTTTTACCACTGAACAACAATTCTTAACAATTTGCCTACTTATTTGTCTAATGTCTCTTTCTCTGGATAAATCAAGGTCCATATATGTATTCCCTACATCAATAAGTCTGTCCATAAACTGGGAGGGTATTTCATCAATATGTTGTCGGGTTTTTTCAAATTTTGGCCATTTTTCAGGTCTATCAGAGCAAGCTCTCATGGCTGTCAATAATGCTTCTCTGGCCTGGTTTAGTTTTGTATAATCTAATTCAACATTGGGGTTCCAATGTGGATCTTCAGTTGGCCAATAATGTCCTCTTCTACCTCGTTTTTGATTAGCCAGAGAGACGATTTTATTTTTTTCTCTCTTTGTTAATAATTCTTCTAATATATTCTCAACATCCAACCAAGTGGGGTCAAAAGTTCTGAATATGTTCTCTAATTTTTTTATAATTAATATTGGTTCATCCTCAAATGATGGCATATCTTCTTTCAATTTTTTAAATCCTCCGGGGTAAAAGGTGTATGATGTCTTACAGATACCAAGTTTCCATTCTTATTAAAAGTGGGTACTTCCCTTAAAGGAAATGAGTTTGAGATGTCTATGGGTCATTCATTTGGGAATTGATAGTTGATGTTGTGACAAGGAAATCACTTTAAAAGACCGATATATATTAATTTAAGGTCGCCAAGGAACTTAGCTATGTAATTCCTAAATGAAAACTCAATTCAGCAGTCAACCTTTTATGGAGTTTAATTACAAACAGGTGGAAGAAAGGTATGAGAGAGAGAGAGAGAGAGAGAGAGAGAGAGAGAGAGGGGCGGGGGGGAGAGAAGGGAATAGGGCTTAAATACCCCTTCTGTTTAGGCTGGGCCAAAAGGCCCAAGCCCTTAGATAGCCGAGGCAAAGAAAAGAGATCAGTCCCTATCACTCACATGACCAAAATGGAGAAACAGTCTCAGGGGCCTCCACCTCCAGCTTCCTTCAGAGCAAGCTTCTCAGAGCACAACCTCTCAGAGCAAAACCTCTCCACTCACACCTTCAGTCCTCAGACCCCTCTCTCTTTAAGGAAACCAACCAAGTTCCCTCCCCTCAGTTCTCACATCTACCAATCACTGTCCATGTCTTCCCTGTGCCAATGGTGGCTCTAGCTTAACCCAGGACCACCCAGAGGTCTGTGGCTTTGCACATGTCTGTTGAAGGTCATATTCTCAAATAATTAAATTTTGATCTATGCTGCAGCCCTTCCTAAATCCTGTTAGGACAGAGTAGGGTGGAGATTGTATCAATTCTAAAATCAATCATGACTCAAAGAACTTCCTGTTCTATGCTTAAGCATAGGACAAAGCCCTTTCCATTGTTTAGCAAAAGGTTTCTGTCCTAAAGTAATCTTAAGAAGGAAGGAGGAGGAACCTCCCATGCCAATGGGGTTCATATTCCAATAGAGTTCCCACTATCAGTAGGAAATTTTTCAAGTATGAAATTTCCCAATGGTGAAATTTCCAATATTTATAAGTCTAAGAAATTTTAAGGTTTACAATGTGCAGAAAGTGAGTAGGGATGGATTTATAGACTAGAGAGCTATTCAAATAAAGTTGATAATTATTAAGAGTTGGTAATATTATGGGGTTCAGATGTGTAACCCTGGGGTTCGGGAAGGATACCTTTTAAAAGAATACAAGACTCCAAAACTTAGCTTAAAAACAAAAAGAGAAATTTACTAATTTAGAAAGTAATGTTGAGAATGGCCAGGAGGATAGCAAGGTGGGACAGCAAGATGGGGAGCAGCTCCCTGGGAGGACAGCATGAATGGAAAAGCTGTCCCCCATGAGGACAGCATGGATGGAAAAGCTGTCCTCCAGATGACATCAGTTCTGCAGATTTTATACTCTTTACAACAGATGCTATGTCATGGTGTGGACGTGACTTAGAGTGGTAAACCCTCAGGCATTTGGTGGGGAGGGGTGGTCATCTGACTGGGGTCTGCCTGGAGGCATAAAGATTCATCTCTTTGTCCATCTTAAATCTAGAGGACAATCAAAGAGTTTAAACATCTCCTGACCCTAGGGGTGTCATTGGGTGTTTCTAGGTTCAGAGTCACAAGGATGCAAGGGAGTTTCACTGACAATAGTCTGCCTGGGTTTCTGCGAGTAAAGTGCCCATGTTATCTCCCCCCTCTCCCAATATGTAAGGGAAAAGTGGCGATGGTCTCAGTATTTTGTAACTTCTTCAGAGCTGAGAATGGGCATAGAGTTATCCCTGCCTAACTTTAGGAGAGAGAGGTATTGACTGTAGGCCATGTCCAGAGTGTCAGGCTGGGATGGTTGCTGAGGTTATGGTGGCATCTGGCATCTGGGTGACTCCCATGATTGCTTTTACCCTAGAATCAACTAGAGAGATGAATCAGAGAATTATATGTCCAGCTGTCTGGGTATGCATGATTTAAAACATAGAAGACCCAAAATTTAAGGAAAGAAATAGTTATGGTCAGGTAGTTAAGAGCTAAAGTAAAAGGGGTTAAGATAACAGGGAGGGAAAGGCTTTGGGACAGGGTCTTAGGGACATGTCCTGAGTGAATGACTAGGTCCTAGGTAGGTGGGGATCTGCTTGGAGATGTGAAGGATATGTCCAGTGACTGCTTCCCCTGATGGGCAAACAGGTCACAAGGGGAGATTCAGCCCATAAGATAGAAGTTTAGAAACCAGGACTAGGGCAACCACTAGAACACCAGATAGAAACAGAGAAAATTAGTACAATAGCAATTGGTATTATACATTTGCATTTGGGTATCTTAGCCAACAGACTTCTTCAGAAATCATCTTCTGACAGGAATAGATGCCTTTAGGAAATCAGATTCCTGATTTGTTTGCAGAGTTGGTATTTGATGTTTCTGTTAAAGTATATCCTTTTGCAAAGTACACATTAACTATAACATTTATAAACACTTGAGTAACAATATTTTACAGAAGAATATCTTTACCCCAGATTCTGGGAAACATTCAGGAGAGCTTTGAGCTATTCCAAGCTCAAGATCCAAACTTCAATAGAGGCTGCAAATACAAGATATTAATTAATAAACTTCACCTACTTCTCAAAGTATGTTCCCTAACAATTTGAAAATTTTCAATTATTAACCTAAAAGGTTGTTTGGGGAAATGATAACTTTAATTTTCCAATTGGGATTGTGTGCTGATTATAGGAATTTGTCACAAAGGAAGAAAGTCCAAAAGGGAAAATATTTCCTCAAGTCACAAAGGACATAGTGAGTGACTTTGTGTACAAAGCAAGGCCATCACCACCATTATTGTTTCACTCAAGGATTAGTAGCCTAGATGGTCAAAACCATTCCAGAATTTTCTCTGTCCTTTGTGTACTTTGCCACCATTAGATTCTAGAAGCCTACTTTTTCCTTAAAGGACAAGTCTCACCCATTACAGCTCAGAGTAATTCTGCTCATCAGCAGTCCAGAAACAAATTTCCATATCCTCAAACAAGCTTTTCTGACCATTTGCCCTCTCTAAGGATTGCTTTAAAGCCTATGAGTCTACATTATAGCAATTATTCTTACATATTTTGGCAATAATTAATTTATCACAATTTAGTCATAAAACCTGAACAGGGATGTTGAATTCATTAGCTCTACAGTAAATACAAATCAGGGCAAGATCAAATCCTGACCTTAGGCCATCTGAAGGAACTAAGACAAGACTAGTCAGGAATCTCTCTAAGGAATTTTCAGAGAAATTCCAGAATTGTGATTTTACAAAACTACATACATCAATTCTAGAAATGATCCCTAAATTAAAGATCCAATTATGAGAGGAGAACATATATCTATTCTCTTTCACCTTCTCTCTCTTTATCTCTCTCTCTTTTCCTTCAAAACCCTCTGCTTAAAAAGCAGAACACAACTTCCATTCTTCCTTCACAAACCTGCATACTCAAGCTTTATGGACGTTAGATCAAAGTCCCTCTTTCTTCTGAATTCAAACCCAACATACCTTCTCTACTTTCTCTGACATGCTTTTACCATCATAAGTCAAACAAACATTCCCTTGGTATCACTTCAATTGCTAATTGGTAACACAAAAGAATTCTGATTTAAAGGATTACATCATTGAACCATCTTTAGCATAGGGCTCATTCATTATAAATTTCAGTTAATAGAAAAAATTGGTAAACTGAGGTAACCACTGAGTTTTGAACAAAATTTCTGATAGTCAGGTTTAAAATGAGCTTCTGTTTATATCCAAACAATACTTGAAATACATATTTCAACAGCAACTCACATAACATTTCAAAAAATTTCATAGAGCATTTAGTATTACAGGATCTATTTTAATTTTAGAGATTTGAAACCTTTTAAGGACTGTAAACCTTAAAGCAAATCTCTTGACAAGCAGGCTGATTATCTATTTTCAAGACCAAGAATTTAAATGTAATAATAAAGTTAGTCCAATTTTAATACATTGGGATGAAAACCACTGAGATGAAAACCATTTGATAATTTTAAACAAAAACCCATTTTTGGCAATTTTAAACACTTAAACCCATTTTACCCTTTAAATCTCTTATGGTATAAAGATAGATAAAGATGGAATGCCCTCTTCTTGAGGCTGTACTGCTAAAACCTATTTTACAAAACCGATCTGTTGCTTTTCTATACAAAGTGAAATTTCACTGTCTGACAAAATTAAAATTAGGATGTGATTTTCTAAACCCACGTATATACATGATCACAATTTTGAAATAAAATACCAATAAATACCTCTAATAGACAGATCTAAGTATTACTTCCTTCTGGCTAGCAGCCAGGGAAAGGAGATTTATCAGGTTTTCTTATCTCTCCCTGTTTACCTCAAAACAGAAGATAATTAATAGGTTGTTCTACAAGTTGAAAAAAAAACCTTAGTTTTAGAAGTGTAAGACACTTAAAAATCCCCCAAATAGGACTGTCTCACCAGTTGTCTCTCTGTTCAGAATCAACTGTCTTCCTCCCTGCAGTAGAGGAGAAGGCAGATCTGATCACTGAACTGATTGCTTCCCAGTTTCCTTTTCCCTATCTCTGTCTGGATTTCTTAGTGGGCCCTTGCCTTAAAATCCAAGTAAAGAGTAGAGTTTGGAGAACTGGGAGCGTAGTGAGGGAATAAATCTAAGAGGTAAGGGGCTTCTGTCCATAAAATATGTCCAATTGCCACCTGGTGTTAGAATTTAGGGTAACAAAAAGTCAATTTCCTCATTTTTTTCCCTTGATGGTGCTCAGCTATTTAACATGAGAGAAAACAAACAAACAAACAAACAAACAAAACCCAACTGAATTTTCTCTCAGGCTGCTTAGACTTTATCTCTTCCTAATAGGAGAGGCCTGCAAGCATGCTTCTCCCTTTGTCTTAATTGGTTTGGCTAATTCCTATCTTGGCTTGACCTTAGGCTGATTAAAAAAAAAACAATTTTAAGTAGAGGATATTATTTCAATTTTAGGGTACCATGGATAGGCCATGCCTCTTGCTTACCAAGAATGTAACGTGGCCATTCAATATTACAAAAAGAAATTAGTTGCTTTTTCTTTAAGCCATTTAGGGACAAATTTTTTTTTTCCAATTTTTAAGTATACACCCTAACGTGGAATCTCGGGGTACTCTCTGTCTCTGTCCCATTTAGATGTGGAATGGCCAATTCTACACCAGAGGGTCAACAACTGTGCATCCACAGAGGTTGCCCAACCAGGAGCACTCAGTTTAACACTAAGGCGAGACTTCCCACACACCAGAATGTCTTCCAGTATAGAAGGGGAAGCCAATAGACAGACCCCAAAATCCAGCAACCAGTCTGATCTGGGGCCAATGGGAGAGAGCATGAAAGAGGTCCCATAAAGATATCAACCAAAATATGGGGGTTTCAGGAGTCAAAGAAAAGGCTCCTTCCTACCTGAGAAGCTGTGTCCTCGTGTATGATCTTGGATACAGGAGTAGCTTTTAGGAGAGCCAAAAACGTTGGGAGCCAAAATGTTATGGGGTTCAGATGTATACCAGTGGGGTTCGGGAAGGATACCTTTTGAAAGAATACAAGACTCCAAAACTTAGCTTAAAAACAAAAAGAGAAATTTATTAATTTAGAAAGTAATGTTGAGAATGGCCAGGAGGATAGCAAGGTGGGACAGCAAGATGGGGAGCAGTTCCCTGGGAGGACAGCATGAATGGAAAAGCTGTCCCCCATGAGGACAGCATGGATGGAAAAGCTGTCCTCCAGATGACATCAGTTCTGCAGATTTTATACTCTTTACAACAGATGCTATGTCATGGTGTGGACATGACCTATAGAGTGGTAAACCCTCAGGCATTTGGTGGGGAGGGGTGGTCATCTGACTGGGGTCTGCCTGGAGGCATAAAGATTCATCTCTTTGTCCATCTTAAATCTAGAGGACAATCAAAGAGGATAAACATCTGGGGGGAGGTGCGGGGTGGGGGGGACATTGGGTGTTTCTAGGTTCAGAATCAGGAGGATGCAAGGGAGCAAGGGAGTTTCCCTGATAATATTTTGCCTGGGTTTCTGGGGGTAAAGTGCCCATGTAAGTAAGACCAATAAAAAAAGAGCCTCGTGGCTATCCATGATTAGGGGGCCAGGCAAAGGGAACTGAAAAAGAGGTTCAGTAAGGTGGAAAGAAAACCAGGAGAGTGCAATCAAATAAAAATCATGGTAAGAAAGTAAATCTAGGAGATTAAATGCATTAGAGCTCAAGACAGATAAAGACAAGAAAGATCATTAAATTTAGCAACCTAGAGATCATTAGTAATAACTGGAGTAGTTGAAGTGTTAATGTCTCAAAGGAGATAGTAGGAGTGAATAAGGATGAGAATAATGGGTGGATTTATAAAACACTTTAAGATTTGCAAAGCATTTTATAAATATCCCATTTTGGCAGATGCTATTATTGTACCCATTTCATAGATGAGGTAAATGAAGCAAACAGAGGTTTGTAAATTGCCAAGGCTCATATAGTTAATAATGTCTGAGGCCACATTTGAACTCAAATCTTCATGATTCTGGGTTTATACACTGACATCTAATTGTCTTAACAGGATAATTTCAAAGGCACAATTAGAATCATCTTGGCAAAAAAAGGGGGGACACTTCTTCATCAGAAAATGGAGCATAGAAGGGGAGAATAGAAGACAACCTTAGGAGATTTTTAGGTATTTGACAGAGGATAAATTCATGATAGCAGGCTTTGGAAAGTTAAGAGGTTAAATTCCCTGATTTCAAAGGAGAGAGAGGTGGTAGAAGAGACTTGTGAGAGAATAGAAGGTTTGAATCAGCTGCTATAAGGAATGTGGTAGATAATTAATTAGGGAAGAATAAAGGGATTTCCATTTAGCAGTGAGGGTTCAGTTGAAATTAAATAATATGTTTGTGGTGGACCCAGTCAATCTGATCTTGTGATCTCTTCTGGTGACAGTCATTAATATACATTTAAGAGTAGAAAGGAAGATGGGGGGGGTAACTGAAGGTAGATTGGGATTTGACAAGGCATAAAGGTGAAAATAAAAAAAGAACAGAGGTTACAAGAGTATAGGACAATATATTGGTTGAACAGGTTATGATTATGAAAGGAGGAAATAGAGGCCAGAAAAGGTTTGATGGAATAAAAAAAAGAGAAAGGGACAAAGTAAGAACAATAGACTCTGGGTCAGTAAGGCTGCAGGCTTAAAAGCTTCCAAACATTTTCTTGAGTAAAATAAAGGATGAGGGCTTCCAAAAGTTTTGGTCAATAGTCAAAAAATTATATGGCCATGCATTTAAAGCTGACATTAAAGGCTGCATAGTTCAAATTTATTCTAATTTTATAAAAGAGGGCATGAGGCCCAAAGAATTTAAGGGTTTGTCAAGGGCTACCTAGGAATTCTAGGAAAACTTAGATTCAAGTCCTGTTCCTCTGATTGAAATGCAACACTCTTTTCATTTCCCCATTTGCCTTCCATGTGTAGGTTGTTATCAAGAAGGTGGGTGGATATCAGCATTTCAATACTAACTGGCACAAAGTTATTTCTTCTAGAAAATGACCCATTCCTTTATATCTGGTAAAAAAAAAAAACAGCTTGAAAGCAGGAGGGGACAAAATTGCCTGATTTGTTTCTAAGAGTTTTAAATAGTAGAGCTTTTCAATTTCTTTTTCCCTGAACTGGCTCATTTGCAATAGGAGATGGATTCCTGACTTGTGATGAGTCTGGCTGTCACTTACAACACTCAAGTGAGAAGATAGACACTGAGAAACCCTGAGTCTTACAGTTCCTCTGGGACCTAGGTAAAGTAAGGCAGTAGGCATTAATCGAGCATTTTCCACGGAGCAGAAATGATGCTAATCTCTGAGAATGCAAATACAAACAAAAATAAAGACAGCCCTTGCTTTTAAGAAATTATTATGGTGAAGATGATACACAAAATGAATCTAAAACGCGGGGCAGACCTGGACTGAGAGGAATGAAGGTACCAGTTCTCAGCTATGGTGCTGAATTTTAGAAACTTGGAAGTTTAATCAGGAAGAGAATGAATGTTGTCTGGTCTAAATTCCTTTCCAAAATGAAAGTTCTAGGAGGAACCCATCAATAAAAGAAGGGAACCTGTCATTGTGGATTAATATTCCTGGATAAGGAAGTTTTGAGGACTGACACAGGTTCCAAGATAAAGAGTACAGCCAAAGTACCATATCTCAGAGAAAGACAACTGTTTTATGACTACTGCTAATGTTATTGCTGTTGTTTTTATTGTTTTCCACCAAAGCAAAAGGCTTAGAGTCTCTATATATTATTGATTCATAAATTCAGTTTGAAAAAGAGTGCATGAAAGAATGTTTTAGCAATAATGTTTTTTATATATTTTAACTTTAAACATGAAAAGATTAAGATTGTCAAACTTAAATATTTACTATTGGATAATGTAACTAGTGGGGAAGTTGAGGAAAATTAAAAAAAAAAGAAAACAAAGAACCCTAGCTTCTCAATAGTTCCTATAAAAATCAGGAATGAAAACAGTAAAAGTACTAGAAGCCCTCCAAAGGAAAATCAAAATGGATATGGAAATCAAATACATCTCAAACACATTAACAAATATATTTTAAAGGAAATGAAAGTAAAAGCATGAAAAGAAAAAATGAATGGAAAAACATAGAGTGGCAACAGAAACAAGTCTGGAATTTTTCCAAAACACAGTAAAAAAGATAAGAAATATACTGGATGAAATGTAGAGAGAAATGGAATTAGCACATACATACACACACACACACACACACACACACACACACACACACAAATCCATTAAAATAAAAAGAAGGAACAGTACATCTGAGGAAAAGATGATAATAAAACCCAGATGCTATAAGTAAAGAACTATTTTACTGAAGAACTGAACTGGTTGAAAGAACTATTAAAAATATCAAAAATAAACATAAATGGGATAATATCTGTGAACAAAAGGGAAAAAAAAGTGAGCTCCTTGAGGGGCAGGGACTTCTTTTTGCCTCTTTTTTGTATGGCCAGTGCTTAGCAGAGTACCTGAGAAATAGTAGGCACATATTTGTTGACTGATTGAAAATCTGAATGACAGATTAGACTAGGAAAATTAAAAATATAACCCAAAAAAGATGTTTTTTTCCCCATCCTCATATTTTGTAATTTTTTTATTATTCTCACTCACTTCTATCACATTCTACCATATATTCTGTTTTCCTGTGGAAATTTCATATGACGACAGTATAAGATTCTTTCCTTTGGAAAAGGTGATTGTACCATTTGTATCTTACATTTAATGTGATTTGAATGCAATATTTTTGGTATAGTAGGTGTTTTGACAAATGTGAGTTGGATTGCTTATTAAATTGAGTTGGACTTCATGAACAATTTAAAGGGTAAGATTATATGATGAATACTTATTTAACACATATAAGAATATTATTGGAATGAAAAATGTGGAAAAGTTTGCAAAGAAATAACAGAAAATGAATAGGCAAAAAATTTCAAATTCAATTCATTCAGGCACATCACTATCAAGCTTCAAGAATGCAATAACAAGATGATACTCTAAATATTCAGAAAGATATATACTAAAACAAATTTCAAATTTAACAACATTTATATATAAAAGTAAAAACAATATGATATTAGGAAGTTGAGTTTATGTAAATTACCTTAGGAAGCATATGACATTAGGAAATTAAGTTTAACATCCAATAATTTTTTCTTGTGAACTTTAGTATTTTCTTATAGGATAAAATATAAGCATTTTAAAATCAATGTAATTGAGCAATTCTAGATGACACCAACTGAGCCATTCTTTCAACTTACAAAATCAAACAAAGAATTAAAAATCATTCAATGTCTTGCAGGCTAGAAAGAACAAAGTGAAAAGACTCTTTAACAGACCTGAATTAATAAGTTAAATGTTTAAATCAATAGACTCCTTACTAATGTGATTAAAGACTTGTTATCTTAATGAAATCAGCATAGGGAAATAACAAAACAACTATAATATTGTTTTAATTAACTGTTGAATGAAAAAGTAGAACAGTTGTTCTCAAACTTTATAATATGATCCCTTTAATCTCTTAAATATTTTCGAGGACTCCAAAAAGCTGGATTTTGGGGGTTATATCTATTGATATTTTAGAAATCAAAATATAATTTTAAAAATTAGTAATCATTCATATTGAAATAACAAAATAAATCCTTAAATATTCATATAAATAACCCATTTCTTTTTAAAATAACTATATATTTATAAAATAGTGAGATGAGTGATATTACTTTACATATTTTTGCAAATTTCTTCATATCTGGCTTAACAGAATACTAGATTCTCATATCTGCTTTCTGTAATAAAACTATTGTGTTATGTTGTTTTGGATGAAATATAGAGATGAGTTTCATTATATACAAAATGAGGATAATAAGACCTACTTCACAAATTTGTTGTGAGGATGAAATGAGATAAGAATCAGACAATATTTAGCAGAGTGCCTGGCACACAGTAAGAACTACATAAATAACTGTTCACTAGTAGTAATAATGGTAGTGGTACCAATTCTAATAGTGTATAAAGAAAAACTGGGATCACAGATATATGTAGGTGGAAAGGGGTATGTAATGTTAACAAAGAAACAATATTTTAGTATTTATCTTTAAAATAGCTTTCACCTTGTGTATTCCCTAAAAGACTCATTGGACTCACAATATTGAGAAATATTATAAGGAATATTAAAAGAGAAATGGAGTGGGAAGTGGGGAATGGTGAATAGCAAAAAAAAAATAAATAAATAAAATAAGTGGCTTTGAACATTGCAGTTAAAAAAACCAAGAGTTATAGACACCATATTGGGGATGAGGGGAGAGCAACTTATTGTGAAAATCTTGCCTTCAACAACAGGGAATAAGGTTAAAGTTATTGATGCAAAATCAGGACATTACTGTTTATGTGTGTCAATGAAATCATGAAGCTTGTATTCCTGTCCAAAATAAAAAACCCAAAAATTAAATAAAGGAAAAGAATTCAAGTTTTATAATAATTTTAATAAATTAATAATGGCTTAAATTTATTTAAAAATCTAAGTGATTTAAAACTGGAACACAAATAGATGTTGTCCACAATAGATATACCTAATGAAAAGGGGTGTTTAAGATAACTATGTAGGATAAAATTTATGTGCTGCTAATAGCTCAAGCAAATCCATAGTAGCACTAATGTTATGCAACAATATTGAATTAAAACTAGTAATCATTGAGTATTTTTAAAGAAATCACGTTATATTCAAATGTACTACTGATAATGAAAGAATACCAATATTGAAAATCTATATACCTAATGGCATAGTAACTAAATGTGAAAATAAAAAGTTAGTTGTATCACAAAACCAATTAGAAAACCAATAATAGAGAATTGAGAGCTTCATTAATGTAGAAGATGAATCAAACAAAAAGAAAGAAGTGAGAGGAATTGCAGATTTGAATAAAATGCTAACAAAACTAGATTTGATAGATATGTGGAGGTATATGAATGGAAAATAAAATAATCTTTATTTTATTATATAAATGAAACATCATGAAAATTGATCTTATTGAAAATTATTGATAAGTTTGTAAAGGCAGACATTTTGAATGTTATATTATATGTAAAAATGTGATCAATCTTCCCAAAACTGTACTAATGATTTTTGATAGAATGCATTTTTGAAAGCTATACCAAATGGCATATGAGCTCTAGCATTGTCTACAAATCTGGAAATACTTCAAGAAAGTCTCCAATGTAGGAGTCAACCTAGAGAAATAAAAAGCAACTCAGTATCACTAGGTTAGCATATATATATATATATATATATATATATTCTGGAGGATATTATATATTGCAGAATGTTATTCTTATGCCTTTCCTAATAAATTTTGGAGGTTCCAGATCTGGGCTTGTGTGGAAGATTGATGGGTGTGTAAAAATAGACTTAAATCCAGGACTTCAATCCCCAGAAATCCTTGCTCCACTTCCCCAGAATGACCTCTAATCTCACTGAATTCTCACCTAGGCTGAGAGCGAGATGGGGTATTTAAACCTGGTTGTGAATAGGCTCGGCCTCTTTTTACTTCCACTTCAGAGCACATGCAGCTCTCCACCTAGCAGGCAAGATGTAAGTGGTTGTGTCTAGGCCTCTCTCTCTCTCTCTCTCTCTCTGGCCTAGACACATGCTTTTCTTACTTGTATATTCTTAGGTTCTCAATCTTAAATAAACCTCTAAAATAATACTCCTTGCAAAGAGAAACTAATTTCTACCTGCCTCAGTCTCCCCTAATTTTTAATCTTTACAGTTGGCAACCTAATGGGAGAAAAGACTCAATTTTTTTTAAAGAAGGATAGCCTAGATAATTTTTAAGCCACATTTCTCCAAGATGCTTTTTTAGAAAACCATCTTGATCAGCTCCTGCCTGCAGCCCCCGTTCCTGCCCTCTCTCCGTCCTCACCTGGTTCCGGCTCAGCCCACCCCTGCGGCCTGCTCCAGCTCTGGCCCCTGCTTCTGGTCTCTCACCTGGTGTCCGATCTCCCGGCCCTGCCTGCCTGTGCTCCTGTCTGCAGCCATCTGCTGGCAGCTGCCTGCCTGTTTCTGTGCCCCAGAACCACGAGCTCGACCCCAGCCAGCTCATCACCCAAATCCTTGGAGCAGATCGCTCAGGACTCATTTCTACCAGCTGGTAACAAATTGGGGTATTGACCATGTGGGCGGATGGTAGGAGGAGAGAGACAAGAGGGAAAGGAGAACGGGTAATTTTCCCTTAGTGGATGGGGGTATTGACCATGTGGGCAGATCATAGGAGGAGAGAGAGAACAGGAAGAGGAGAAGAAAGAGACTTACGAACAGGAACTTAAAAACATGGCTATTTTACAAGGATATCTTTTAATTGCATTGTTCCTTTTATTGACTTCACCTTCCTGTCAGGGAAAGTATTTAGCACCCTACAACCATTTAGCTAATTTAGGAGAAAAAACTCTGCAGCTCAGTGAACTGAGAGTCAGGCCTAGAGATGGGAGGTTCTCAGTTAAAGTCTGGCCTGAGACACTTCATGGCCGTGTGGCCCTGAGCAGATCCCTTTGACCTCATTGCTTAGCCCTTACCACTTAGCCTTTGGACAATAGACATTTAAATGGATAAGAACCCAAGGAACTTTAAAGATGGGAGGCTATATTTTTAAGGCATTTCACACTCCAATGGTTATAAAAAAATCTCTGTATTTCTATTGCATTTTCCTGATTGTTTTGTTTAAGATATAACTTTGTGATTTTAAGTTCATATATTACTGAATTCAATATTATTCTGTTATACTGTTCATTTTAACTGAGTTTTAAATACTGTTATATTCTATTGTTTTTACCCTATAACTGTGTTGAACAAATATTATTGAATAAGTCCATATATGAAAACACAGCTTTTCTCATTTTGCCTTTGTAAATTGTCACATAGAGGTAGATGGACTTCATCATAACTGGTTACAATAGTATTAACAACCTTTGGAAAATTTAATGTGCTAAATATCTCAAATGATTTTAAGGGCTTCTTAAATATGATTTTTGGAGTTTGTTTTTTTTTACAATCTCTGGTTATTTTTGCCTGCCCCTAACATGAGGTGTAAGGCCAATTCTAGCTGAAGTGAAATACATTTGCATTTCTAAATATGTGAATGGAAGTTGGGGCAGTTAATCTTAGGGCATTTGTACCCCTAAAAAGCCTCCAAAAAAGGAGCACCTCTCATTTATACTCTTCAGCTCACTATTTTACTTCCACCAGAATGATATATAGATTTCTTGATTATGTTCTAAACCCAAGATGAGTTTTACTTTGTTTAAAAATATGTTTATTACCAAGGTTGAAAGATTTGCTATGATTGTAAAGACTTGTGATAAATATCCATCAATTCATAGGTTTTTTAAAATGCCATACAGCAACTAATGTAAAATATGATAGTGTGTTTGTTTGCTATTGTAATTAATTGGGCTATTGAGAATTTTGGGGATATTGATAACTACATATTTGTACTACTGTTCTTTTTTTATTGCAAAAAAGGTATTTATTTGGTTCAGAGAAAAAGAGTTAAAGCTGTTCATGAAGGTACTAAGATGTCACATGACTAATTTTTATAAAATTGCCATGTGATGCTAAAAAATACTTATTTAGAAGGCACCATACATATTTTAGCTCTGTTTTTTTTATATTTTGTGTTTGTTGACATTTTTGATAGATTTGTTCAATTCTGAGAGAGGAATATTAAAAACAACCTGCTACTATTTTTTATTAATTTCTATGTCTTCTTACAGTTCATTCACATTTTCCTTTATAAATTTTGATGCTATGCTATTTGAAGCATATGAATTTAATATTGATGTTGGTTTCATTATTTCTGTGATACAGAATCATGTAATTTCTTTATTTATCTCTGATAATAATGTGAAAATTTGTGTTTGCTTTGCTTGGTTGCCTGTATGCAACTTTTGTTTTTTAAATTTACTTGATGCATAGTAAATTTTGCTCAACCAGCCTTTCATTTTTTATATTATATTTTTTTTGTTTTCTAGATTTTTTTGGTAAGTAACAGATTATGGAGTTTTGGTTATTTATAGGTCATTCTTTTGTTTTGTTAGATTGTTCAGGCTATATATATTTAAAGTTGTGAGAATTGGGTTTATATTTTGCTTTGTGTCTTCAGAACTAGATTTTGTTATAGTTGTATTACCTTATTTTAAGTCAGCATTTTGAACTTCTGATTAATTTTGCTTAATCTCATTTAAAGCAACTATTCTCACTGGCTCAACTGTTCCCCCCTCAGTCTTACCCTCTTAAATACCTTTTTATGTTTGCCAACTCTTTCCCTACTTTTGTAGTTTTATTTAACTTATTGACTGCTTTATTGTTTGGTTATTTTCTCCTCCCACTTCTCTTTGCTTTTTGTTTGTTAACATTTTTCCTTCCTTTTTTTTAAATTTTAAACATTATTTTATTTGATCATTTCCAAACATTATTCATTGGAAACAAAGATCATTTTCTTTTCCTCCCCTCCCCCCCTGCCACCACCTTTCCCTCTCCCATAGCCGATGCACGATTCCACTGGTTATCACATGTGTTCTTCACTTAAACTCATTTCCCTGTTGTTGGTAATTGCATTAGAGTGTTCATTTAGAGTCTCTCCTCAGTCATATTCTCTCAACCCCTGTAGTCAAGCAGTTGCTTTTCATCGGTGTTTTTACTCCCACAGTTTATCCTCTGCTTGTGGATAGTATTTTTTAGATCCCTGAAGATTGATCAGGGACATTGCATTGACACTAATGGAGAAGTCCATCACCTTCGATTATACCACAGTGTATCAGTCTCAGTGTACAATGTTTTCCTGGTTCTGCTCCTTTCGCTCTGCATCACTTCCTGAAGGTCATTCCAGTCTCCATGGAATTCCTCCACTTTATTATTCCTTTTAGCACAATAGTATTCCATCACCAACATATACCACAGTTTGTTCAGCCATTCCCCAATTGAATGGCATCCCCTCATTTTCCAATTTTTGGCCACCACAAAGAGCACAGCTATGAATATTCTTGTACAGGTATTTTTCCTTATGGTCTCTTTGGGGTACAAACCCAGCAGTGTTATAGCTGGATCAAAGGGCAGATAGTCTTTTATCACCCTTTGGGCATAGTTCCACATTGCCCTCCAGAATGGTTGGATCAATTCACAACTCCACCAGCAATGAATTAGTGTCCCCACTTTGCCACATCCCTTCCAGCATTCATTACTTTCCATAGCTGTCATGTTAGCCAATCTGCTAGGGATGAGGTGATACCTCACAGTTGTTTTGATTTGCATCTCTCTGATTCTAAGAGATGTAGAGCACTTTTTCATGTGCTTATTAATAGTTTTGATTTCTTTGGCTGAAAACTGCCTGTTCATGTCCTTTGCCCATTTGTCATTTAGAGAATGGCTTGATTTTTTGTACAATTGATTTAGTTCTTTGTAAATTTGAGTAATTAAACCTTTGTCAGAGGTTTTTATGAAGATTGTTTCCCAATTTGTTGCTACCCTTCTGATTTTGGTTACATTGGTTTTGTTTGTACAAAAACTTTTTAATTTGATGTATTCCAGATTATTTATTTTGCATTTTGTAATTCTTTCAAATTCTTGCTTGGTTTTGAAGTCTTTCCCTTCTCAAAGGACTGACATGTATACTATTCTGTGTTCGCCTAATTTTCTTATAGTTTCCATCTTTATGTTCAAGTCATTCACCCATTTTGAATTTATCTTGGTGTAGGTTGTGAGGTGTTGATCTAAACCTAATCTTTCCCACACTGTCCTCCAATTTTCCCAGCAGTTTTTATGAAATAGTGGATTTTTGTCCCAAAAGCTGGGATCTTTGGGTTTATCATATACTGTCTTGCTGAGGTTGCTTGCCCCCAGTCTTTTCCACTGATCCTCCTTTCTTTCTCTTAGCCAGTACCAAATTGTTTTGATGACCACTGCTTTATAATATAGTCTGAGATCTGGGACTGCAAGTCCCCCTTCCTTTGTATTTTTTTTTCACTGTTTCCCTGGATATCCTTGATCTTTTGTTCTTCCAAATGAACTTTGTTATAGTTTTTTTTCTAAATCAGTAAAAAGAAATTTTGGAAGTTCCATGGGTATGGCACTAAATAGATAGATGAGTTTGGGTAGGCTGGTCATTTTTATTATATTGGCTCATCCTACCCATGAGCAGTTAATGTTCTTCCAATTGTTCAAGTCTAGTTTTAGTTGTGTGGAGAGTGTTTTGTAGTTGTGTTCATATAGTTCCTGTCTTTGTTTTCAGGAGATAGATTCCTAAGTATTTTATTTTGTCTAACGTGATTTTGAATGGGATTTCTCTTTCTAGTTCTTGCTGCTGAGCTGTGTTGGAAATATATAGAAATGCTGATGACTTTTGTGGGTTTATTTTGTATCCTGCAACTTTGCTAAAGTTGTTGATTATTTTGATTAGCTTTTTGGTTGAATCTCTAGGATTCTTTAAGTAGACCATCATGTCATCTGCAAATAGCGATAATTTGGTCTCCTCCTTGCCTATTTTAATGCCTTCAATTTCTTTTTCTTCTCTAATTGCTACTGCTAGTGTTTCTAATACAATGTCAAATAATAGAGGTGATAATGGGCATCCTTGTTTCACTCCTGATCTTAATGGGAATGGATTTAGTTTATCCCCATTGCAGATGATATTAGTTGATGGTTTTAGATATATATTGTTTATTATTTTTAGGAACGACCCTTCTATTCCTATGCTTTCTAGTGTTTTTAGTAGGAATGGGTGTTGTATTTTATCAAAGGCTTTTTCTGCATGCTATTGAGATAATCATGTGGTTCTTGTTGGTTTGCTTTTGATGTGGTCAATTATGTGGATGGTTTTCCTAATATTGAACCAGCCCTGCATCCCTGGTATAAATCCTACTTGATCATGGTGAATGACCCTTCTGATCACTTGCTGGAGTCTTTTTGCTAGTATCCTATTTAAGATTTTTGCATCTATATCCATTAGGGAGATTGGTCTATAATTTTCTTTCTCTGTTTTTGGCCTGCCTGGTTTTGGAATTAGTACCATGTTTGTGTCATAAAAGGAGTTTGGTAGAACTCCCTCTTTGCTTATCATGTCAAATACTTTGTATAGTATTGGATTTAGCTGTTCTTTGAATGTTTGATAGAATTCACTGGTGAATCCATAAGGACCTGGGGATTTTTTCTTAAGAAGTTCTTTGATGGCCTGTTGGATTTCTTTTTCTGATATGGGATTGTTAAAGAAATCTATTTCTTCTTCTGTTAGTCTAGGCAATTTGTATTTTTGTAAATATTCATCCGTATCACCTAGGTTGGTATATTGTTTGCCATATAGTTGGGCCAAGTAGTTTTTAATGATTGCCTTAATTTCCTCTTCATTGGAGGTGATGTCCCCCTTTTCATCCTTGATGCTGTTAATTTGCCTTTCTTCTTTCCTTTTTTTTAATTAGATTAACCAGTACTTTGTCTATTTTGTCTGCTTTTTCAAAGTACCAGCTTCTAGTCTTATTTATTAGGTCAATATTTCTGTCACTTTCGATTTTATTAATTTCTCCCTTAATTTTTAGGATCTCTAGTTTGGTTTTCTTCTGGGGGGTTTTAATTTGTTTGTTCTCATGTTTTTTAATTTGCATTTCTAATTCCTTGATCTCTGTCCTCCCTAATTTGTTAATATATGCACTCAGAGATATGAATTTTCCTCTAAGTACTGCCTTGGCTGCATCCCATAAGGTTTGAAAGGATGTCTCACCGTTGTCATTTTCTTCAACGAAATTATTAGTTGTTTCTATGATTTCTTCTCTAACTATCCAATTTGTACTATTGTATTATTTAATTTCCAATCAATTTTTGATTTGGCTCTCCATGTACCCTTACCAATCAATATTTTTATTACCTTGTGATCTGAAAAGGCTGCATTTATTATTTCTGCCTTTCTGCATTTGAGTACCATGTTTCTGTGACCCAGTGTATGATCTATTTTTGTGAATGTGCCATGTGGTGCTGAAAAGAAGGTGTATTCCTTTTTGTCCCTATTTATTTTTCTCCACATGTCTATTAACTCTAATTTTTCTAAAATTTGATTCACCTCTTTTATCTCTTTCTTGTTTATTTTTTGGTTTGATTTATCTAAATTTGATAGTCATTGGTTCAAGTCTCCCACTAATATGGTTTTACTGTCTATATCTTCCTTCAATTCTCCTAGTTGCTCTATTAAAAATTTGAATGCTATACCATTTGGTGCATACATGTTGATTAGTGATATTTCCTCATTGTCTATACTCCCTTTTAACAGAATATATTTACCTTCCCTGTCCCTTTTGATCAGGTCTATTTGTGCTTTGGCTTTGTCAGATATCATGATTGCAACTCCTGCCTTCTTTCTATCAGTTGAGGCCCAAAAGGTCTTACTCCATCCTTTAATTCTGACCTTGTGGGTTTCAACCCGCCTCATATGTGTTTCTTGAAGACAACAAATGGTAGGGTTTTGGGTTCTAATCCAAACTGCCATTTGTCTACTTTTTATGGGCAAGTTCATCCCATTCACGTTCAAAGTTATGATTGTCATTTGTGGATTTGATGGCATTTTGATACCTTCCCCTAGTTCTGACCTTTCTTCTTTAGCTATCTCCTTTTGAACCAGTGATTTGCTTTAGGTCAGTCCCCCTAGTCCCCTCCCTTGAGCTGCTTCCCTTTCTAGCCCCTCCCTTTTTGTGCTCCCTTCCCTTCCCCCCTCCTCTTCCCTCCCTTTTTATGCTCCCTCCCCCCCTTAATTTTCCTTTCTTTCTTACCCTAATGGATAAGATAGAATTCAGGATCCCACTGGATCTAGATGTTCTTCCCTCTCAGATTTGATTTCACTGAGAGTAAGGTGTAAGTAATTCCACTTCACGCTCTCTTCCTCTCCTTCTCATATGAGAGTTCTTCCCCTCCCCTTCCCATGTGTATTTTTATCTGGGAAAGATTATTCTATTAAGTCCCCCCCTATTTCTTGAAGTAAGTCTTAGTATTATCGACGGTTCCCCCCTTCCTTTTCCTTTCTTTGCCCCAACTTTCCCCAAATCTTCTTAATGCCCCAATCTTTCCCTAAGCATGTTTCTTCTAACTACTCTTATGATGCTACAATTTTTGAGAGTTACACAATACATTTTCCCCACATATTAATATATATAATTTGATGTAAATGTAGTCCTTATAGAAGAGAGTTTGACTTAAAGAAAAAGATAGGATTTCTCTCCTTTTCCCTTTCTTTCATATTTACCTTTTCATGTTTCTCTTGCTTTCTGTGCTTGGATATCGAACTTTCCACAGAGCTCTGGTCTTTTCTTAGCAAATGCTTGGAAATCTTCTATTTTGTTGAATGCCCATACTTTCCCCTGGAAGTATATAGTCAGTTTTGCTGGGTAGTTGATTCTTGGTTGGAGACCCAGCTCTCTTGCCTTTCTAAATATCATGTTCCATGCTTTGCGGTCTCTTATTGTGTTTGCCGCTAAGTCGTGTGTGATCCTTATGGGAGCCCCTTATATCTGAAGCTCCTCTTCTTGGCTTCTTGTAGGATTTTCTCCTTTTCTTGGAAGCTCTTGAATTTGGCAATTACATTCCTAGTGGTTGTCTTTTGGGGATTTAGTATAGAAGGTGTTCTATGAACCCTTTCTATTTCTATTTTGCCCCCTTGCTCCAGAACGTGGGGGCAATTTTCTTTTATAATCTCCTATAAAATAATATTGAGTTCATTGTTTATCTCTGGTTTTTCTGGGAGACCGATAATTTGGAGTTTTTCTCTTCTCCCTCTGTTTTCGAGATCGGTGACCTTCTCAGTGAGATATTTTATGTTTTCTTCTAATTCATTAATTTTTTGGATTTGCTTTATTGATTCTTTCTGTTTTATGATCTCGCTTTCTTTGAGTTGCTTGATTCTGGTCGTTAGGGACTGGTTTTGCTTTTCAGCTTTGTCTGCCCTTCTATTGGATGCTTCGAGCTCTTTTTCCAATTGAGCAGTCTTATCTGTCAGACTACTGATCTCTCTCTCCCATTTTTCTTTCCAGGTTTTCATCTTTTGGGTAAGCTCCAGTTTGAGATCTTCCAGAGCTTGTTGATAGTTTCCATTTTGGGAGGCATGTTCTGATTTTTTTTTGGATTTCCTCCTCATTCTCTTCTTTTCCTTGTGTACTTCCTCCATAAAAGTTTTCAATAGTCACCTTTTTCCCTTTCTTCCTGGAGGCTTGATTTTGGGCCATGTGAGCCATCCCTTTGGTGGTTTTATTCCCCTTTCCTTTTTGGTCTGGGGTCTGGGTGGTATGGGTGGGTTTTCTGTGAATTTAGGTTGCCTCAGATTAGTTCTTCCCAGTCTCCAAAGTTTCTTAGAGCTCTGGGCCCCTGATCACAGCCACACTGCGCAGGTGTTCAGCTCCGCCCAGATAATCAGTGTGTGGTCTGCCCCTGGTGTTTAGCCCACCCAGATATTCAGTGCAACCGCCCCAAGTACAGCTCCACTGACCCCAGTGCTCAGCGCCGGGTTCTCCCATGAAACTGTCCTGAGATATTTTTTCCTGGCAGTCCCCAGATCCCAAGGACCCTGGAGTGCCCCCCCAGACAGAGACTTTCCCCACTCACTCACTGTCCCAGTGAGAGCTCCGGTAGCTCACTCTGGTCTGGTGGGGTAGGTGGGTGGGGGGAAGGGCGGCTCAGTTTACATTTCTGTGCAAGCTTTCCCTCCTTCTTATTATAGTTTGGAAATGTCCAAACCCCACGTACCTTTGCCTCTGTGGAGTACTGGGGAGTACTGGGGTGTCCTTCTGTTCCTCCAAAGGTGATTTTTATGCTCCTTTGATGTAGTCTATTTCATTCGGTGCCGCAGAGAGGAAGCGTGTGGCGTCTAGATTGCAGCCATGATTACCCGGAAGTCCACTACTGTTCTTTAAAAATGAAAAATGTTACCTCGTTCAATTCATTTGCCTTTCACTTAGGGTAGATCATGGCCAGACATGAAGAGGAAATGGATCTCATTTTTGGTGAGAAAACCTTGTATTCTATATTTTCTTAGCTGACACAGCGTGTCAATAATAAGTTAATAATAATAATAATGTTACATTTTTGAATTTTTAAAACTCTTTTATTATATTTTTCTTGCATGTGAAATATAGTATTTCACTTTTTTTTATTATTTTTCTCTCCTTTTTATATTTAAAGCACATGTCACCAGCATTGTTTTTCTTTAACTTTTTGATTTTTTCAGTACTACAAGTTTAAAATACATTTGCTAATGCATACCCCAAAAGCTAGACACTATAAAAATGATGCCACTAATTATTTTAAAAATTATGGGACTTTGCTTAATGATTCTGTCTGATTCCAGGACAAGATATACACACAAGAGCCATTGCACAGAGCCAAAGAAAAGCCAGTCCAGGATAGATTGATGCACTTCTAGGCCAATACAAAGGTCTTGAACCTAGTGTGAAGTCTTGATGTTACTGTGTTTAACATGTTTTTATGACATAGGCTTTCCTTGTGTTCACACTCACTCTGAAAATACTCACAGAGGAGTATCCCCGAAACCTTGGCTCCTATAATCTAGTCCCTTTTCTGACTTTCATAGTGTGGCAAACTTTCTGTAGTCCTGGCTACTGACTTTGGTAAATGCATCATTGCTTTGATCATTTTGATTGGGCCCTGATTCAAGGTCCTGTTATAGATTTACTTTTCCTTTACTTGGAATTTTTACACATAAGACTTTGATAGTCTATATTTTTATCCAGAAATTTTTCTTTTTTCTTTGGATTTTTCTGATGTCTTTTCATTTCTCTTGCCAATTGATTCATTTACCTCATAACTCAGCCATGCATCCCTAAGTGATCCTGTATTTTTCAATCACCCTCTTAATGGGGGAATGTAAAAAAATATTATTATTTTAAATTGCAAAGTTTAAATTCCTTTTGAGAAGAATTTTAGGTAAAGATGCTACCTCTCTGAATCCAGAAATTGAACTGTTGGAGAAGACACCATGAAGAAGCCTCCAGACTACAACCTGCACAAAAATGAACTTTGGGTGTGATTGATTGAACATTTATGTTCTCAACATATATGTCTCATATTTATGTATGCCAAAGGGGACTGCCCCAAACTGGCTTTTTGTCAATGCATCCAGTAGTTATTGGTTTTTTGTCTTTTATTCTCAAATTATTGTAATCTTTAAAAGTGATTATGTTTTTATGATCCTTTGGGGAAGTCCTCCCCAGAGGATCAAACAGAGGAATGTAAAAATAGACTCAAATCCAGGACTTCAATCCCCAGAAAGCCTTGCTCCACTTCCCCAGAATGCCCTCTAATCTCACTGAATTCTCACCTGGGCTGAGAGCGAGATAGGGTATTTAAACCTGGTTGTGAATAGGCTTTGCCTCTTTTTACTTCCGCTTCAGAGTACATGTGGCTCTCCACCTAGCAGGCAAGATGTGAGTGCTTGTGTCTAGGCCAGAGAGACATGCTTTTCTTACTTGTATATTCTTAGGTTCTCAATCTTAAATAAACCTCTAAAAAATAATACTCTTTTCAGAGAGAAACTAATTTCTACCTGCCTCAATCTCCCCTAATTTTTAATCTTTACAGGTGACTCTAGTTTATAGATAATAAGTCCTAAACTCTATGTGACAAGGAGGAATGTTTCCTATTACACTTCAGTTATTGTCCTTGTCCGTTTCCCACATTCATGCTTCCTAGGGAATCTCAAGGTAAGCTACATATATTTCCCTTGAACATGTCAAATAAAGTAATGTATTTTGCTTTTAGGATTTCCTGACTGATATGATCAATTTTCTTTCAAGACCTTTCAGTGTCCAAGACAAAAACTCTGACAATGGTAGACAAGAAGTGTGGTACTAAGCACCCCATAGTTTTTAGATAACCTACAAACATTAATTTAACTGTAGCTGCTTTAAATACAAGATTTTTGTCAAAGAGTATGATACAACACTGCAAGAACTACATTATATCTATATTGATATAAATAAAATTAGAAAAAAGTGTTAGCTAAATGTGAGGATGATTTACAAGTTTTCCTAGGAATAGAGAAAAATTGGTAGAGTAAATTTAATCATGTGCCAAAGGGCACTGAGAAACATAATTTCCAGACACTTATGGTTACTTTACATTTCAATGTTCAGATTCAGTGTAGGCAAGGGAACATCATGAAGGATATTTTGGACCAACACATTACAGAAAATAAAGAAGAAAAATCTCAACAAGAACTGCACAAGACAATGCAAAAATGAGTTGACATTTATCTGGCCTCAGTGTCTTCAAGGTGAAACTTATCACCGGTCATGATGAGAAAAAAAAGTTAGAAATGGTTCATAGATTATCAAGAAACTTTATATCTGCACATCATAAATATTTTCTTCAATACAAGAATAGGAAGTTTTTCGATAAGCAAGTACTGAACACATAAGAAACCGGTTATAGCTATAGATGAACAATTCTTAAACCTTCTTTGGTATTCATATTACAACTCTGTCTCAGAAAAGAAATCTGATAAAATTCTTTCCTTCACAATATTTAAAATAATTTGTGTAATGTTATTATTAATTTTTACATAAAAGGTTGATTGGGTTTTCCTGTGAATCCAGTAAGACAAGGATTTTTTCCCCCCTGTAGTAGTACCAACATTACATTCTTTTTCTTTCTCTGAGATCAGAGTATTTAAGACATCTATCTGATCTGTTTGAGTAGGTGCCTTAAGTTTTTGAAGTTATTCTCCTTATTTTATGTTTCAGTTTTGTTAGCTTATAATTATGTATAATAGGTTCTGATGGGGATTTTTCTTCTGGTTTGATTATGATGTGACGTTTTTTATCTGTCATTTTACTGATTGCATATGTTTTTGCTTTATTTAAGCACATTTTTTATCAATTTTATCAAATGTATTAGTCTTTTCAAAGAGCCAGCTTTTTGTTTTAGTTACCATATCTATGGGGGTTTTGGGGGAGAGATGTTTTCTAGTTTATCAATTTCCCTTTTAATTTTTAATATGGCCTCTTCTATGTTCATTTTAGGTTACTTTAACTGTTGAGTTAATTGTTATTTTCCATTTAGTTAATGTATATTAGTAGAGATAAAATTTTGACTGTTATAAGGAAAAGGAGGAGCAGGAGCTACTGCAAAGAGGAGCAAGGTTCCAGAATTCTGGAGTTGTGAGAGCTTGGCTTTTGACTGGTAACAGTTGAAGTGAAGGGTGACAGTAAGTCTAGCTCCGTGATGGTGAACCTATGACACATGTATCAGCACTGACACGTGTAGCCATTTTCGATGACACAGGGGCACATGTGAGCTCAGTGCACCTCAGAGCTCAGAAGCCACCACAAGCCTGCAGCCATGGCTATGGCCATGCCCCAGTCCAGCAGGGGGGTCGGAGTGGGGGAGCGGCTGGGGTACATGGGGTTTCCATGGGGGGATCAAAACCAACAAAAGAAACAGATTAACAGAAGTTAGTAGCGCTTGCTTCAGCTTGAAGTGTATAAAATACCAACCTTCAACTAAAGATTTAGTCAATGAAATTCAGCAACAAAAGTCAGTAATAAGCAGGTTAGTTAAAGAATTCCCTCTCCCCCTCACTTATCTTAGTTCATGGCATTCCACACAAGTTAAATAATATCAAGACCAACAAAAGAAACTGACTGACAGATGAACAAAGAAGTCACTAAGCAGGTAAGTTAAATAATTATTTTTGGTTTATTAAATACTGTTATATATCACAATTATACATTTTTGTTATTTAAACTATAAATATCATGAAATTATGGTTTTTTTCTTGAAGTGACACACCACCCCCATTATGCTCGATTTTTTTGGTGAATTTTGACATGCCAAGCTCAAAAGGCATCACTGGTCTAGCTCTTTGGGTGGACGTCATGAATTGGACTAGTCTTCCTCTCTTGTGACTGTATCCCTTATCCAAAGGCTGGTTCTTGTGTCCCTGTGTGTGAATCTTGTGGCTGATAGCTCCAATAGAGCTGCTCAAGACATCCCCATAGCAACCGTCAATGAGAACTCTTTCCTCTTGGTCTGGCACTGCTACCTTCAATTCCTTGCCATCTTTATATAATAACTAAGGGGGGTTTAATTTAGTTAGTTGTAAGAATTAGATTTGTAGGGTTAGAGAAGTATTAAATAATGTAGTTTATCAACTTGATTTTGGAGGGAAAGGTTATTTATAATCTTTACATAGATCATCATAATTCCCTTCCCTCCCTTCTCTTATCTTAAATAAATAATTATTTTAATTATATATATGTAAAAATATATATAATTTCAGTATAATATTTCAGAACTGATTCATGTATGTCCTAGAAATCATGGTATTTTTTATCTTTACAATTTTTCCACCTGATTGTTATTTGTTCTTTGGTTCACTTATTATTTATGATTTTGCTACTGTCTCCATTTGAATCAGTACTTGTTTGTAATGGATATGTTTAATATTTAAGCCTTTTTAAACATTTGACTATTGCATTTCTATAATGTAATGCAAAATTTTTTTGTAAAATTTATGTTTAATACTGAGAAATATTTATATTATTTAGTAGTCCCATTTAGAATATATCATAAGAATTTAAGTTCTAGTTTTTCCAGCAATTTGTCCAATGCCATGTTTTCCATTTTATTTTTCTTTCTGTTAGACTTAGCTAAAACTGATAGAGGAATATTGAAATCTCCTCCAACTGTTTTGTTAGTCTATGTCTTCTTGTAGTTAATTTTGCCTTCCTGGATTTAAAGCATAAAGCATTCAGAGAATAAAAATTTAATATGGGTACTGTTTCATTATTTATGGTTCTTTTCAGTATAGTGTTTTCTTTATTATTGTCTCTATCTTTTGATTTTTAGTTTTGCTTTTATAATGTGGCTGAAAATTCTGTTTTGTTAATTGATATTATGCATGCTAATCTCTTCAGTCTCTCATTTTTATCCTGTACACTTTATTATTTTTGAATGTTTTTAGAAGCAAATAATTGTGCAGATTTATTATCCAGTTTGCCATTCTTTTTCGTTTTATTGGATTTTTAATCCATTCACACTTAAAGTTATGATAATTATATTTTAATTTTCCTCCACTTCTCACTAATAATCTTTTTGCTCCAAAATAGAAAAGAGGCTGGGAATTATGGGGAAATAGCATTTCAAGAACTCAAGTTATATTAGAAAGCACTATTCAAGTATATTATCAATTAAAAATAGATAGATTAATATAATAGACTAGATAGATCTCAATACATATTGTTTGACAAACCAGAAAAATTATTTCAGAAAGCACTCCCATCTTGCTAAACATTTCTGAGAAATACTGAAAAAAGTCTGGCAGAAATTAGGTTAAGGCCAACACCTTAGAACATATTTCACAATACATTTTGATTTACAATTAAAGGTCATTCTACTTAAACAAAAATAGAAAAGAAGCAAATCATACACCTTCCAAAGTTATGTGTGAGAAACATATTCTTAACCAAAGATAGCATAGAGGCAATTATTCATGTTAAAATAGATCATTTTGATAGCCTGAAACTGAAAAGCTTCTGTATAAACAAAATTAACACATTTAGGATAAGAAGTAGAAAAATCTTTGTGCCATAATTCTCTGATTAGAGTTTTGTATCCAAATTACACAAACAAATAGAATAGTAATATATTTGTATAATTAAAAGTCATTCTCTAATACATAATTTGTCAAAAGATATATAGGTTTTAAGAGAACTGCAATATGCTAAGAACCATATGAAAAATGCTCCAAATCATTAATAATAAAATAACAAAAATCAAAATTATCCCAAGATATCACCTCATACCCCTCAAGTTGGCAAAATCACAAAAGTGAAGAGTCATTGCTGGTGGGGGTTATAAAAAATGTAGACACACTAATGTATTGCTGTTTTAGGTGTGAAATTAATACAATCATTTTGGATAGCAATTTGGAATTATGAAAAAATAACTAAAATATCTATTCCCCTTGACCAAGAGATTCCATGACTAGGTTTATGCTCCAAGGAAGCTACTGATAAGAATATATATATACATATATGTATATATATGTATATATATATTTATTTATGTGTGTGTATAAGAATTTTTGTACTGGAAAAGAATTGAAAATACAAATTTTAATACCTTAATGTAATGGAATGTATGAAATAGTCTATGATGAATACAATGAATATAAACCTCTACAAAAACTTATAGAGAATGGGCAAAGTAAAATCAAGAAAATATTATGAACAATGGTTACTAATGAGAATCAAAAGTGAATGTTGCAGAACTATAAACAACTATGGATTGAAATGATATGAAAAGATACCTCTAACATACATATACCTTTACAGAGGTAGGAAATCTATGAATGTAGTGCCTTGCATATATTTTCAGAGTTTTGATCCATTAATCAGTTATACTGATTTTTTCTCTTAATTTGTTTTCAAATTATTCATTATGTGAGATGGCTTTCTGGAAAAGGTTAAAGGAATGATACTGGGAGAAATTATGACATAAAACCATATCCAAAAATGCTTGTTTAAAATCCATATTTATGCTTACATATATATATACATATGGATTTATGTTTATTATATAATAAATTTAAGTATTACATTATATATGATTTTATATATAAATTATCCATTTCAGTTTATGAACAATTATTAAATACTGATGTATGCATATTTCAGAATCTCCTGTTAATGTTCAGTTTGATCATTAATTGTTCAAAAAGAAATTCAAAATTAATACCAATAAAAAATGAAAAAATACTGAATGAACTTAAATAACTCTAAAATGACTTTTAACCTGCAGCTAAATGAGAAAAATAGGAGAAAGAATGATAGCATGATATTGTCTTTAATTTTCATGGGGAAAATAAACAAATTCAATACATTCTCTCCAAGGAGTCAAAAAAACAAACAAACCAGAAGGTCGTTCAATCATGAAACATAAAATCTTTTTTCTAAGCAATGATTCCCCAGTCAATAGTAGCCTTGATCTGGAGTATAAGACAATTTAGAAAACATGTGTAAATCAGAAGATGAGAAAAAGCAATATATATATATATATATATATTATATACTGTTTCATATATATACTGGTTCATAAAACAAGAAAGAACCAACTGGAGATTTAAAAAAAAATCTTGAAATAATTTGGGAGGAGTATCCAGCTAATTCAAATATCACAAGATCATGTATAATTGAAACTAAAGTTAGCAATTAAATTTGAATCAGAATGTATTTGACAGAATTATTAGAATTATCAATTTTCTTTATCACTCAGTGTAATGACCACATTGACAAATTTTGTAGTTACAAAAGAAATATCATTCAGAAAATTAAGCCATGAAAAGAGATTTTTAAAAATTACAGAGGACAGTACAAATGAGGCACTACATTGTTTTAAAGTATTTGTATACATATATGCATGCATGGATAAATGAAAAAATTATTTAAGTGCTAAATATGTGGAAAACATCATCTATGGGCTGAAACAAAAAAATAGAAAAGAACTGTACTTCCTTTCAAGGAGTTTCTATTCTAGAGGGGAAAATAACATATGACATATGTGAAAAGTTTTAGCCACAAGTCAGATAGATGCAAAGAGCATGTAATCCTTAGGTGTTGCCATGAGTAAGATAATGATTAGTTCCACCAATAAAATCATTTTGATTTATGATGCTCAGTTATTTGACAGTGACAAGGAATTTGGCAGCAAGAATTTTCTTTTCTGCCTTTAACATCTGAAGGAGTAGTTGTCAGACTGTATCTATAGAGAGGTTGCTTCCTAGAATGATGCCTATGATATGAAAATAATGCTATTCCCAAGGATTTAGGGCTTATTATCTAAGAGTTTCTCTATTTGGATCAATAAGGGGTGGTCAAAAAGTTTAACTTGTCTGGCATATTGAACCTCCCTTCTATCCCTTAGACTACTTTGCTACTTCATCTAGGATGGCTTATGGACATCCCCATTTGGATAGACTTCTAAGATCTTTCCAAGAATGCATGAATAAAAAAGATCACAGGTTATTATAATTGAAAAGGAAATTTTGAAAATGCAAGCAACTACTAAACCATATGCCTGTTTTCTCATCTCTATGTAATTATCCTTAAAATGATCTATGCATAAAGCATGATTATCCTTTCTGAAAACATGAATAGTCTATATAACATTCTTTCCATTGTCAATTTTATATAAGATTTAATGGGTCTCTTCTATGTTGATTACCTCTCCTCAAAAAAAAAAAAAAAAGCATTTGAGTTGGTAGAATAAACCAGTCTTAAAATATCTTCTCCAGTAAGATATTTCATGTAATATGTCTTCTCTTATTCAATAAGCATTTATTAAGATTGATAATATTTATTACTCACAAACTATCAGATACTACAATTAGGAGATAAAGATATTGCAAAAAGACTCCAAAATATCTATAACCTCAAAGATCATCCTATTATAGCAAATGAAAACAAAAGTTTTCCATAGAGAAAAAGTATAACATTTACCAAGTAATTTCTTAATAAAAGGGAAAGCCCTAGCAAGTGCAAAAAGGAAAGAATAGATACTTTGGATGATCTTGTAAGTGGATAAGAGGAAATAGATATGAGACATTGTTAGATAATGGTAAGATCATAAAAGAGTTTCTAATATCTTTAACCATAGCAATAACTCCATTTAATAATCCTCTAGCTATCAATTTCAAGTGAAGGATAAATATAGGGAATATATACTTACCAACAAAGTTCACGACTCTCATGGATCCCTTATACAAACTCCAGATGGAAGAATATCTAAAGATGGTGAAGATTTTCAGAGGATTTAATTGTAGAAAAAAAATTGTGATGGTATCAATTTTAGAAAACATCAGAAACTCCTCAAAGAGATTCATGGTTCCTCAAAGAGATTTTTCTAATAATCAAACTAGATAAATCTAAATGAAGGAAAATGTATATTGCCCAAGTATTTTACACAGTTGGATGAGAATATGATTAAGTGGAGGACGGAGGAGATAGAGATAGATAGATGGATGGAAATCTTTATTAATTCATGATTATGTGCCTAGAATTGTACTAAATAACGAGTATACATATAAAAAGTGAAGCAATTCCTGTTTTCAAGGAGCTTACACTGTAAAGACAGAGATAACATAAAAAATAAGTTCCAGGGTAGATAAAAAAAGGCCCCAAAATCTTAGAGGTTAAGTGGTTGTTTGGATAGTAAGACCAAAGTGTCCTTAAGCTACATCAGTATATCAGATGACAGCATCAGGGATGCAAAGGGCATAGAGGTAGGGAAGAAGAAAAGCCTAGATGTCCAAAGTAGGCAGTAGCAAGCAGATGATAATGCCTAGTGTTCTTTTATCTCACCAAAAAGAATCGAATTTGTGATGCCATCTTATCCAATTCATGTGAAAAATCAAACACTATAAAAGGTTTCTGTGTGGTCTAGGGCAAAGAAAGGGGCTGAGGAGAAAGAAAAGTAGGTAAGGCACCACCTGTGGTTCTAGTTCTTCCTACTTCCTGGCCTTCTAGGATGCCTGCTCTTTGCCTAAGGCTGAATAGGATTCTAAGTTTCCAAGACCATTTAAAAATGTTGAGAGCAGTTTTGATGCCCTTGATGAGTTCAAATCAAAAGGTCTTGATGACCTACATCTTATTGTACTGAAAAAAAATCAGCATGTTGGATGGCTGTGCCACTATCAGTAATAATTGAAAGACCTTAGAGAATGATAAAATCACCACGGAATTGGAAAAGGGAAAAAATATATACATATATATTTAAGAGGAAGAAATAGCACTCTGTAAATCATATGCCAGTTAGTTTGGCTTTAATTCCAGGAAAAAATTCAAAAATGTATTATTATTAAAATGATGCTTAATACAAAGGGAACAGTGATCCTAGAAAGCCAGTATGAATTTAGGCAGGTCATGCTAATCTGATTGTACTCCTTTTTTTGAAAAGTGGATAAGAAGTAAAAAAGAAAACAATGTAGTATGCTCAGGGCTTAGAGAGGGGACAGTCTGACTGTATTCTAATAGATTTAGACCGTATATAGAGTAATGTGTTGAGTTTTGAGTGTCACATTTTTAGGGAAGCTATTGATACCTGTTGAGTATCCTGAAGAGGGCAACTGCATTGATAATGGCTCTTGGGTTTATATCATTGGCTAAAAGAACTACAGGCAGTAGGGGTGTAGGTGTGGGGTTAAACCCTGAAAGCAGATTTCAGAGAGGAATGAGACCTGTCTTCAGGTTTTTGAAGGATTGTCACATGGAAGAATGCTTGTTCCACTTGGCCACAGATAATAGAACTAAAATTAATGAGTAGAAGTGGGAAAGAAGCATAGTTAAGTTTGATATCAGTAGAAAAAAGAAACTTCCTGCTTTAAAAATTATCCAAAAGCAAAATAGGTTGCTTTTGAAAGTACGAGAGTTATTTCACCTGAGGTTTGTAAGCAAAGGCTGGATGTCTATTTGTCATGGTTTTTTTTTTTAACCTTTTTTTCAGATACAGTTTGGACTAGACAGCCACTGATGTCCTTTGCAACTCGGAAATTATGTGACTCTGTAGTTCTGTCAGTAAAATATAGTTTGGAAAGGCATACTTGATAGACAATAAAGGAAGACACCTGAGGGAAAAGGAATTCAGTCTGCATCCCATTTAGTCAATTTCGCATCAGTTTCAATAATTTCAAGCTGTTCCATGCTACCAAAGCCTGCATTTTAACATCAGTATTCTCCCCAACATTATAAGACTATAAAGCAGACTACCATAATCTCAAAAAAAATCAAAATTTCAGAAGATTTAAGGCCATGGTAAAAAGCAAAGTAGATAATGGTAGGCTACAATCAATATATTTACAAAAACAAACTTGAAGGCATGTTTGATCACAAAAGAAGGAGAGGCAATCTCATTTCCAGTATATGGTATAACATGCAGAATTCTGGGCTGTTGCAATTTCAAAATATTATAATGAAGTTGAGGAAGGACTTCAGGGTATTGGATAAATCCAGTAATTAGGGAAATAAATGGACAATAATTAAAGTAACTAAGTAATCAGTAAATAGAGAACTTGAGCTAAAGTCTTTAAGACTTCAAATCTGGACTAAAATACTAGCTATGTGATCTTAAGTCAGTCACTCAGTTTCTCACCTGTAAAATCTATAAAATGTAAATAATAATGGCACCTACCATGAAAAAATATTTACAAAGTACTTAGCATATTTCCTGACACATAATAGGTACTTGTAATAAGAGTATACATTGTATGAGGTTCTGGATCCATCAAATAACTACCAAATGCAATAAAAATAGTAGTCAAAATTTTTTTTAAGTTGAAATTCTTTAGATATTCAAATATATGCAAGATTTAATATCTACATGTAATATATCAAGAAATATATAAATATGACAAATATAAAATATACCAATAAACATATATGTATTTAAAGGTGAAATATACATATATTTACATATAAAGTATAAATACATAACCAAAACCAAGGAGCTGAAATATTTTGCACATATATGTGTGTTTATAAATGTGTACTTGTAGATGTATGCACATAAATGCATAGTATACAAAAAGTCTTAGTGCTGTTTTCAGTTATGAAGACTTTTGTGTGTTTGAGTGTGTGTGAAAAAGGAAGAAAATATAGAAGGGAAAGAATTATTTCAGACCTACAGACACGAATACACTTCAAGACAACTTCCCACAAACATGTATGTCAATTTGTGGGAAATACTTACATTTGAAAAATTAGGAACTTTTGGCTTGAATTTATGATTGATTCCTGTCCATACAGCTCAAATCCAAAAGTCTTAAGTTAATTTTGTAGACTTGGAAAGACTGTAAGATGCAGTAACAGGGTAAAATTAATAGAAAGGAAATTCAAGATGAATGTCAGGGAAATTTTTCTAATGGTGAGCTCAATTACCTTCCACTTAGCCTGCAGAATAATCTCCCATGGGATGCCCCATCATTTGAATCACTTAAAACTGGACCAGACAAAGCATTCCAGATTATACTGCAGGGAGACATTTTATTTGACACAGAGATGGCTTTATTAACCTAATGATTATCTTCACTTTCTTATATATATGATTCTGTATTTTTTAAATATAGTCCTATTTTTCATGCTAAGATCTATTCTATGAAAAGGAGTTACTTTAAGTATAGGTGACAACAATAATAATTTACAATATGATTTTATAGTCATAAGACAATTAGAACATCATAATTCTAATAATAGCAAACTAGTATTTATATAGCAGTTTAAAGTTTATATATAATTTATATACATTATCCCATGTGATTCTCACATGGATCATATGACACAATTTCTACAATTATCCCATATTATAGATTATAAAAACTAAGGCTTAGAGAAGGAAACTGATTTGCCTGTGGCCATATGTTTTCTGATCCTCTCAAAACACTTGCAAGGTAAGGAGCCAAGATATTGCTATGCCCATGCTACTGATGAGGAAAAATGTGTGGCACAGAATAATTTCAGATGCACCAGAGAACAAATTAGATGAAGTTGACAGTGCATGGTAAGGGCAATCAAAATAGCATGTTGTTCCTATATTTTATTTTTTGCTTTCATTTGAAAGTTTATTTAATTAATTAATTAATTTAAGATATTTTTCCATGGTTACATGATTCATGTTTTTTACCACCCCCCTTCTGTAGCCAACAAGCAATTTCATGGAGTTTTACATGTCACTGATCAAGACCTATTTCCATATTAATAATATTTGCTCTAGAGTGATCATTTAGAGTCCCTATCCCCGATAATATCCCCATCAATCCATGTGATCAAGCAGTTGTTTTTCTTCTGTATTTCTACTTTCACAATTCTTTCTCTGGATGTGGATAGTGTTCTCTCTCATAAGTCCCTCAGAATTGTCCTGGATCATTGTATGCTAGTAGAGAAGTCCATTACATTCAATTGTGCCACAGTGTATCTGTCTTTGTGTACAATGCTCTCCTGGTTCTACTCCTTTCCCTTTGCACCAATTCCTGGAGGTTGTTCCAGTTTACATTTATTCCTATATTTTAAGGACAAAAGGAATATTATAGAAGGGATTAAATTTCTCCTAGGGGTCAATGAAATGATAATATTAAATGAAGGGAAGAAGAAAAAATTACTCATCTCTACCTCTTCTTTATTTGTCTTTGGCAAGAATAGTCTTTACACTGGAAATAGGTAGGCTCTGGACCTGTTATTTTATTAATAGAGGAAGTTACCTGATGAAGAAACTTTTTTCTGCTAATTCATATTGGTACTTTCTGTGCAATTTATATTCTTAAAGAGTTGTCTGGGAGTGACAGAACAAAAAAATTAAAAGTTAATGGGAACTTGAAACCTAAAGAAATTGAAAGAATATGTGGCCCAATAGAGGGATAAAAGTGACATTTTATCTACTTGATGTATGGTTGATTTCAACTTTTATCTCAATGAATCAGGCTTTTTCTTTTCCCTCCTTGAAGCCATGCTACCTTTGCCATATATGTATTTGATCTCTTTAGGCATGTAGGGCCTCCCTAGGAGCCCCCATCTTCTGACCATTAATTCATACCACTCTATACTTTGAACAGGCTCAACATCCTCTATCTTGAAAGAATAAGAGTTGTTTCCAAGATTAATTATTAATGTAGATTCTGATTAAGGTCCAACTACTATTCTCTATCACTCAAAAAGGTGCAGAACACTTGATGTACATATAGCTCCTTTTATTCTCTTCTGGGTTCATCAGAAATTGTTGGATTCACTGGTTATGATTTTAGAAATTAAATTTACCTCAAATATTTTACCTTCATGTAGTGTGTAATGGGGAACCCTTATAGTCAACAGAGCTGAGTCATTGTTATTATGTTTAAAAACAGACCAAGAAAAAAAAAAAACTCTGATGGAGTATAAAAGCATTTCAAATTTTTTTAAATATAAAGTGAAACATAACATGTTTAAGCCTGCTTTCATACTCCATCACTTTTTTCTGAAGACATTTTCCATTATGAATCTCTAGGATTGTCTTGGATCATAGCATTACTAAAAATAATTAGGTAATTTGGAGCTGTTCTTCAAAAAATATTGCTGTCACTGTGTAAAATGTTCTCCTGTTTCTTTGCATCAGTTCATATAAGTCTTTCCAAATTTTTCCAAAGTCATCCTATTTGTCATTTATTATAGTATAATAACATTTATGATGGAATATTATTGGGTTATAAGATATGACAAACAACATCATTTCAAAAAAGCATTTAAAAAAACCTAGGGAAACTTGTATAAATTGATGCAAAGTGAAGTGAACAAAACTAGAAAAACATTGTACAGAGTAACAGTAATATTGTATAATGATCAACTGTGAATGACTTTGGTGTTAGCAGAAATATAAAGGTCCAAGATAATCCTAAAGAATCTGTGATGAAAAATTTTCTTCACTTCCAGAGAAAAAAATGATGGAATATAAATATAGATAGACACATATTAAACTTGTTTTTAACTTTATTTTTCTTGTGTTAATCATATGCCATAACTTGTTTAGCCATTCCTCATCTGATGACATCCCTTCAATTTGTAGTTGTTTGCCCCCACAAAGAATTTTTGAAATTGAAAATTTCAATTGAAATTTTTGAATTTGAATTTTGAAATTGAAAATTTTTGAAATTGAAAAAAAATATTTCTGAATTTATAAGTTCTTTTCCTTTTTCTCTGATCACCTTAAGAAACACACCTAATAGTGATATTATTAGGTCAAAGAGAATATACAGTTTCATGATTTGGGGGACCCAATTTCAGATTGCTCACTAAAATGTTTAGTTCCACAGTTCCAAAGTGTAGTAGTGTCTCTATTTTTCCAGATCCCCTCCAACATTTGTCATTTTGCTGTTTTATCATTTTAGTCAATCTAATAGGTGTGAAATAATATTTCAGAGTTGTTTTGATTTGCATTTTTCTAATCAATAATGATTTATAGCATTTTTGGTATGGTTATATACATGGCTTTGATTTCTTCTTAGAAGTAATGATTTGTGGGACAAAATACCCAGTCAAAAACTATTGTAGCCTCCACCACTCTGTTAATTCTCCTCATAGTTCACACCCTATCCCATGAAATCAGTGTATCTTCTCTGGTTCAGCACTTCATCATCAGCAATTCAATACTCTCCAGATTATAGATCACATTCTCTTTCTCCATGTTTCTCCCTGTTGTGTTCTCTCTAATTTTTCCTTCTTCCTTTAAAATGAAAAAGAACCTATGCCCTCCCCTAAGAAACTTCTATCACAGGAAAAAACATGTACATATATAAGTACAATAAAAATATATTCAAAATTAATTAAAAATAATTGGGGGGGTCATTAACAACTGGAAGATCAAAAAAGATTTCTTTTAGGAAGCAGCACTTGAGATAAGTATATGTGCTCCTAGCATCACTCATCTCAATTTTTAATAAACCATTCTGTCTCCCTAATATAATGATGAGGTTACACCAGAATGCTACTAGGCAAGCTTGCTATAGATCTTGAGACCTTTGGATTCTTCAGCACAAAAATAGGTTGATCACTGAAACCTCTTGAAGGTCTTGAAATCCTGCTTCCCTGAGACAGTCAAATAGCTATAATTCATACCTCAGCTGCTATTTCCTTCCCATCTCTCCCCAGCTAATCTGGCATTTCTCCAAACACCTATCTCAGCCACCCTGAGATTTCCTTCCCAAGTTTTTATTTTATTAAAGAAAGAATAGTTACCACCTGCTTCAGGGGAGTGAAATCAAAGTTAATATAAGTGTGAGCAATCCAGGCAAAGGCACTCTAGAAGTGGTATGGAATTTATTCTTTCAGAGAAGGGAGACAATAGGAGCTGCCCATTTGGAAATTAATCCCATAGTCAGCCAAAAGGTATGAAGAAAACTTTTCTTTACTGCACTATAAATTTCTCTATGGTAGGGATTCTATTTTATCTATACTTTGTGTTTCCTTAGCATTTATTGCAAATTTTTGCACAAAGTAAACCTTTAATCAATGCTTGCTGTCAACTGGAGCGGAATGGGGGGGCTAGGGGGAGGAAACCTTCTGCTTTCCTCTTCCACCTCTAGAAACAACAATTTTTCCTCCCATTCAGTTCAGCAAACATTGATTAAGTAGATACTATGTGGAGAGTTGGTGTTATATAATATCCACTATAGGGAGGGAGAGAGAGACAGAGATAGAGAGACAGAGAGAAAGAATACTATAAATGGAGATTCCTTGGACACTGTGAGGGTAAGTGACTTGTTTGGGGTTTCATAGAGTATATATATGTGTGTTAAAATACATGCACACATATACATATACTATAGCTAAAGAACTAGCATCCTCTCCAGAAAGTTTGGGGCTCAAATCCTATATCATGCACACTCTAGCTATGTAACCCTAAGCAAACCATTTAGCATCTCAGTACCCAAGGCAGTCAGAAATTTAAATTTTAAAGCCATAGCTAATCTACATGAGTAGATAGAGTTTCTTTTCTCAGGGTTTACTCTACTAATAAAATCACATATCCAGTTAAAAATGTGCTAAACATTTGGATTTCAAAGCAATATAGAATCTCTGCCATCAAACAGTTTTTCTTCTTGTCTTTTATGTCGAGAATTTCAGCTTTAATCCCTCAAGCTACATGACTTATTAGTGCCTCACATGGTTCACAATATTTGTGCATCACTTTATTATTTGGTCATCAACTCCTTTGTCACCATCCTACTATGTGGGGATTCCTGATTCCCTACCCAATATCACCACCCCCAAATTTCTGGAAACAATCAAATCAATTCAATTTATTCTCCTAAGGCTCTATTCATCGTTTATCTATTTTTCAAAACCAAAGTATCCAGCTCTGGTCACTACTACACTATTTGTATCATATCTCCTCTTTTAGGAAAAGTCCTCTTTAGGATAAGTTCCTCTGATTTTCTTTTGGTATCCTCAGCATTTAGCACATTTAGCACTTCGTGTTTTGCTTTTCTTTCACTCATTCTATAAGAGAGATTGAACATATACAGAAATGAGAAGATGAAAAGTAACTTAAGGAATGAGAGAACATTAAAAATCAAATAGATCAATAAAAATTTAATGTAGGAAGTGGCATCTGTACTGAGCCTAGATAGAAACTGGAATTACTAAGAGGCAGAGGTAAGGAGTGAGCATATTCCAATAAAATATTTCTGTCTTCAAGCCAAAGACAAATTGAGAGAAAATTAGGGACCCAAGTTATCCTTTAAATGTTCCCAAGTTTTACACTTGTATAAGAATGTTGATCTACCAAAAATGGCTTATCAGAAGGAACCAAACAAGGAGGAAAAGAAGCAAGAGAGAAATTCTCCCAGAAGATAACATGAGAGACAGTTTACAAAATGAGAGGGCATGTTGCTGTATCAAAAGCTGCCGAAGGATTAGCAGCTTTTGGTGCTGAAAGTAGAAAGATGATTAAGAAAAATACTACTGGAATTAGTTATGTGTAAAGGTCAAAAGACCAATTGCAAAAGGCTGAGAAATAAATAGAAGGTATGGCAAATTGTACAAAGGACAATTTATTGTAGTTTCCTTACCAAAGGGAGAGCAGACAGAGGGCAACATCTTGAGGAGGTGACAAGATCAAATGAATATTTTTCAGGATGGGGGAAATTTTGGGCACATTTGGAGGCAGCAGGGAAGGAGATTGTGAATAATGAGATTAAAGAAGAAAGAGGGAATGATGAAGAGGGCAAGCTCCCAAAAAGATGCTGGAAGGGATGCTATCCAAGGCAAAAATAGAGGAGCTGACATTGGCAAGAAGACTCACCTCTTCCTTGACAACAGTAGTGAAGAAGATAATAAGGGAAGATGTAGAGAAGTTTCTGGGACACAGAGTAGTGGAGAAGAGGAAGCACTTGGCAAATGAGCTCTATTGAAAGCAAAGTCCTTTGCTGAGGCAGGAACCTACTGGAGCTTTATACATTTCTGAAAAGACCTATTTCTTTTCCAAAGAGAAATAAAAGCCCATGACTTTATCACTGCCCACATAAATAGTTTCTTTACATGAATTTTATTGTACAAAGAACTAGAAAACAAGTATACTCAATAGTATCAATTCCTTATATATTCTTCCATACCTTTAAGGTTTTCTTTGCTCAGTCTTTTAAAAACTGATCAGATAAGGCAAAATAATCTCACATCTTTTCCACCTTAAAGATCTGTAAACATGAGACTTCCCTTTACACCAAAACAATAATAAAAATTAATGGTGCTGTACTGAAATCTACCCTTTAGGGAAATCATTTGATTGATATGTACACTCTCCACTTTATCAAATTCACAACAGATTATTAGGTCAATAAGAAGTAAGAGACTTTGGCTCATAATACAAAGGGAAATGAGTTTTTTTTTCATTGTTTTGTCCTCTCTACTAGGACTTTGAACCAAATAACAACTGCAAATCCTGTTTTGGGGACCCTCTAAAGTTCATTAGCAGTAGAGTTCCTCATAATACTAGCATCACAAAGCAAGGATAATTTCTACTTTTCAAGCATTGTCATCTTCATTGTCATGAAAGTTTCACTATGTATAACACTGAACATAGGGGAAATAATTTAATCCCCTTTATAACCAATATAAAGAATAAGTAGGCATTTAATAATATATATTATTAAATACTTCAACAATGTTGAACATGGTAATGGAACTTCAACAATGTTATGTATTGGCAAGATTTATGTCTCATCAATGGTAAGAGTACTGACAGTGTCCGTGTCTGGCCTTTGTTCTGTTTTCTCACTTGATCTTATTTTCAAAATCAAAGAAAAACAAAATAAGTAGCTATGTATCATTGGCATTCCCCTCAAAGTTAGAAAAACCTGGGTTCAAGTTCTACCTCTGAAGCATAGTGTATGTGATCCTAATTATCTCATTTAATCTCTCAATGCCCCCAAACAACTTTCTAAGACATCATCAGGATTTCCTTACATAAAATGAAATCATAGGGCTGGTTCTAAAATTACAATATATTATAAAATTCTAAATGTTTGAAAAATTACTGGAAGGTCTCCAATTTTAGAATTCCATGAGTTCAGTTATTTAGTTCTTTTCTCAAACATTAAAGAAGAAAGAACTAAGTATATGTGTGTCATAAACTAAGAAGGAAACCACCTATTATTATGAAGCTAAATGCTTCTTTGAATAAAAAAAATCTACCTTTCAATTCTCCCAACTCTAATCTTTATTTATGACCTGAATTTTCCAGTCATCTAGATACCATAATTGGTTTAGCTCCAGTATTTGTACTAGAGTTCTTTAATCTGCTACTGGTCAGTATCATAGCTACTGAATCACAACTAGATAGCCAGATTTTAGTAGTTAGTTCAGAAAATTAAGTATCCTAATAATAGCCATTGCCATGATTAATGGGCTGTTGCTTTAATGAGTAGCCTATAAAAGAGGAAGATAAAGTAAAAAAAAAAGTGACAAAGAAGACAGAACTCTGTTAGTGTTTCTTTAACTGTTATATTTCCCTAAGTAACAAATGCCTTATCCTATACTTTTCCTTTCCATATCTTCAACTCCATTCCAAAACTTACCCTCTCTATAGAATCTTTCCACAAAGAAGGAAGAAATCCTCCTATTCAAAATGATACAGCAAAATTTGATATCATACAGAGACTCAGAATGGTTAATGTGATCAATTTAAATGCTGATAAGAAAATGGAGAAACAGGCTTACTTACATTGCTAGAAGAACTGTAAATCACTGTATTTTTTTAAGATAACAAGATGGAAATTATACATTAATAGTTGTAAAGCTGACCTAGGATTCCATTACTAGGCCCTATGGGTGATGAACAGATCTCTGAATAGGTCTTTCTCCATTTATTAAATTTAAAGTTTTTCTCTCTAGTATGAATACTCTAAAGTTGAGTAAGATCAATCTTTATATTCAAGGTCTCCCCACAATAATTACCTTTATAAGATTGATCTTGAATAGATTCTTTTCAGACTTTTCCACATTCTTTACAGAGATGGAGCTTCTCTCCAGTACGAATTCTCTGGTACTAAACAAATTGTACTTAAGGAAGTTATTCTCACCTTTGTTATATCTGCAAAATTTTCTCTAGTACAAATTCTCAGCTGTACAGAAAATTCATTGCTTTTTGGATGGTTCCTTTTTGGGATGGGTCCCTCTAGCATCCAAGTTGCTTTATTTCTCTCCAGCCCTACCTGGTTTGAAAACTGCAATCTCAGACTGACCAAGTCATTGTAGTTATCCAACAACAACTCCTGTTCAAATCCTTCTGAGGAAGAGACAATTTTCTCCACTTCTCCTCCATGAAGTACACAGGAATATCCTGGAGTGTCACTGATGCCCATGAACTTTCAAACAACATATGTCATAAGTGAATTTGAACCAAGATCTTTATGATTCTAAGTGCAAGCTTGCATCCAATATGCCTTGATGCTTCAAGAAATTCATGATAATATAGCTTCCTCTGATAGTCGTGGTATTACAAGTATTCCTCATTCCTTTATGGCACCAGATTCCAGCAACACAGGGGCCATTCTGTCTTCCTTGGTGCTCCTTTCTATTGGAAAAGAACAGAATAGTACTCAAGAAGAGGGTAGAATGCAAATTCCAGGAGAGAAGGGATGGCCCTCAACCACATATAATCCTGTGATGCCCCAGCAAATAGCACAATGTCCAGAACTAAGCAGGTACTAAATAAATTCTCCCTCAGCTTCAAGAAGAGAAAATGGTGGCAAGGATATGATGATTTTGATTTAAATATCAAATCATTGAGGCCAAAAAATGTGAAAATGAATTAATTCTTGACTATATATGTATGGATCCTGCAATGCATATATATATATCCAAAATATTGTATTACTCTTAAAGATGATTTCTAATTATATATTTTATTTAAAAATCAAGGAAGTAACAAAGTAGCATCATTTGGATATAATGGAGAGCGCATTAGTTCTGTGATCAAAAGTTTTATGTTTGAATACTAAACTCTATCATTTCCTAACTATGAGATCTATGGAATATTGAATTCTTTCTGGTCCTTGGTTTCCTCATCAATTATTTCAGAATGGTGTTGGACTATATTTTTCCTAAAGTCCTTTCTAGTTTTTAATATGATATTTTTTTCTCATCAGATAACTTCACCATGAAACCTAATGAACAATATAAAATCTTATTTTTAAAAGAAAAGCTAAATAAAAGTGAAAGGAGAAGAAGGGATGGGAAAAGAAAGGGAAGAAAGGCAGAAGAGGGGGAAAGGAAGGAAAGTGAAGTTGTAGGAAGAAATCTCTTGAGAGGAGGGAGCAAAAAAAAGTGAAATGTAGAGGAGGAGGAGAAAGGAAGAGAAGGGAAGGGGAGAAGATGAAAGGAGAAGAGTGAATAGAAAGGAAGAAATTAAGGAAAGGAGAGTGAAAAGGAGGTAAGGGGAAAGGATACTGGGTGAGGGAAGGGAAGGAGAAGGGAGGGAAAGAAAAGGAAAGGAGGAGAGGGGGAGAAGAAGAGGGAAAGAGGAGGAGACCAATACAGGTAACACATGGAGAAATAATTTCACTTCTTGTTTTTCTATGTTCCCCAAAAAGACTTCAACAGTTGTACCATAGGCTTTTCTCTATCTCTTTGAAGAGATGCAGAAAAAGGGAAGGATGGGTACCTGAGTTGACATTTAGGTTAATTGCTTGAAAGAAAGGCTTTCCTAAATATAAACAATTTCTATGGAGACAAAGAGCAAAGTACAGCCTCAGAAGGGGATAGTGAAAGCAAAGCAAACACACACAAAGCCAAAAAGAAAAATATGGATTGAACACAGATTCCGGAAAAGCTTAAAAAGGCGTCAGAAACCAAATAAGAGAGGCAGAGGAAAAGTGGGGAAGAGAAATGAAAGCAATACAAGTAGAAATAAAGATGGAGAACCAAAAACTGACTGAGGAAAATCAGGCCATAAAAACTAGAATTGAGCAACTAGAAACTAATGACTTCACATGAAATTAAGCAAAGAAATGAAAAAGCAGAGGAAAATACGAAATAACTTATTGAAAAAACAACTGACCTGGAAAATTGATCCAAGAGAGATTTGAGAATTTGAGACTTATGAGACTACCTGAAAGCCATGATTAAGAAAAAAAGCTTGGACATCACAATACAAAAAAAAATTCTCAAAGAAAACTGCCCAGATATCCTCAAACACAAAAATAAAATTTAAATTGAAAGAATTCACAGCTCACCTGCAGAAAGTAATCCTCAAATATCACCTTTAAGGAATGTAAGAGCTAAATACAAGAACCACCATGCCAAGAATAAAATACTGCAAACAGGTAGAAAGAAATAATTCAAATACCATGGCGCTACAATCAGGATCACACAGGACCTAGCAGCTTCTACATTCAAAGATCTGAAGACATGAAATATGGTATTCAGGGAAGCCAAAAGATATGTTTCTATAACCCAGAGTCACTTATCCAGCAAAACTGAATATATTCTTTCAGGGAGCCTGGGGGAGAATGGACATTCAACAAGATAGAAGATGTCTAAGTATTCCTGAGGAATAAGCCAGACTTAAACAACAACAAAAAAATGTAAGTCCAAACACAAGAACCAAGAGAAGCCTAAAAAGGTAAATAAGAAAGAGAAATGTCAAGGGACTCATTAAGGTCAAAATGTCTATATTTCTACATAGAAAGATGATATCTGTAATTCTTAAAATTATTCTTAGTAGTAGAGAAGAGAGAAGGAATATACATAGAAGGAGGATGGGGACATAAGTTGATTATGTTGATATGATGTATATGATTATGTATGATGATATGATGTATATTTAAATATGATGATATGAAATGATATTTATATATGTATATTATATACCTGACACCTAGCTCTCACTTGTGGCTCCTAGTAGCTGCTAGCATGCGGCAGGAGCAGTGGCCACACCCCGGGCAACGGCTTCGACAGGCCGGCTAAACCTTATGAGAGTAGCCATCAGGTCGTAGACCCCTGGTGAACCAGGGCCTTGCTCACCCAGCATGTGAAGACTTCTTCAGCTGAACAGATGGAAGAAAGCAATAAGAAGGTTCAATGGATGAGATGGCGACGCAGCAAAGCACTGTGGAGTGCTTAGGGCGTGTTGGAGCACAAAGGACAACACGGCCATCCAAAACAGCTGAGGAAGTCTCCAGGTGTAACGACTTTTCGTGCCACTGGACCCAGGCTTCCAATGCTGAGAGAGTGGGACTGTCTCTGTTCATCGATTTTTCCACTTAAATCTCCTTCACACACAAGTGTCTTTGTGCACACTCATCTATCATAGATGAAAACGCACAAAGACAATCGTCATCCTCGGTTACTGAGAGACTACTACTATACTATACTGTACTATATGTATATGATATGATATATAAAAATCAAGGGGTGGGAGGATTGCACTGAGAGAAAAGGAAAGGGAGAGATAGAAAAAGTAAATTCTATAACATAAAGAGGCCTGAAAAATCATTATAGAGAGGGGAGGATAAGGGTGGTGATGGGCAATGCTTAAAATTTACTCTCATTGTAAATGGATAAGAGATGAAAAAACAAATATTCTCAGTGGGATATAGAATTCTCTTTTACCGTATAGGGAAGGAGAAGGGGAATAAGACAAGGGAAGGGGAAGTAACTAGAGGAATGGAGAGGTGGGGGTGATAAAAAGCAAAATATTGCTGAGGAAGAACAGAGTGAAAGGTAACAGTGCAGGGTCTAATGGGGAAAATAAGATGGATGGAAATACACAGTTAGTAATTATCACTCTGAATGTGAATGAGAATTCACTCATAAAAAGGAAGCAGATTGTAGAGTGGATTAAAAAACAGAATCCTATTATATGTTGTTTACAAGAAACACATTTGGGGCAGGATGACACACACAGATTCAAGGTAAAAGTCTGGAGCATGATTTATTATGTATCATCTAAAGTAAAAACAAACAAACAAACAACAAAAAAAAGAGTTGCAATCATGATACAAGACAAAGCTAAAATAGAAATTGATCTGATTAAAAGAGATAAGGAAGGAAATTACACTTTGCTAAAAGGTACTATAAACAATGAAGTAATATCATTACAAATTATTTATGCACCAAATAGTATGGCACATAGATTTCTAAAGGAAAAAATTAAAGACACTCAAGGAGGAAACAGATAGTTAGACCATACTAGTGGGGGGGATCTCAAACTTTCCCTTTGTAAAAATAAAATGATGAGCTACATAAAATAAAATACTTAGATGGAAAAACTGTTCCAACATAGATTCAAAACTTTTCAAAACTGTTTAACTCGCCAATCAGGTTCAAATTGTTCAGATACTTTTGGATATGTTTCATAGAGGTAATCAAAAGTATACTCAGTGATGAAGTGAAGCTCAAATGTAAACTTCCCTTCAGGGCCAGATGCAAGGATGCTAAAGAGACTCTTATTATAAACATAAAACATTTATTGAAATATATAAGGATAAATAAAGGTTTTCTAATTCTAAGGGATTCTAAATCCACCCAAATAAACTCCCAGGTTCTGCAAGGAACTGATTCTCCTGTGTTTCCCAGACTACACTAATCCTCCCTCATGTGACTAACCCAAATTTATACTATCTAAATTAAAACTACCATTATCCTAATGAATCTTAACTTCACCTGCAAATTATAAAATAGCAAAGGCTAGGTGGTTGAATCTCAACAAGAATCAAGTTAGGACTCTGAGTCTTAACAGATTCAGAGTCCAAACCAAAGACCAGGTTTTTCTTTGGTTTCTTTGGTTTTCTCAGAGTTAAAAACCACAATAGAAAGTCACTAGTATTTCCCAAATTGGGAAAGTAAAACACTGAGTTCTTTTAGATCTTTCCCTCAGACAGAGAGAGAGGCAAAGATGTTACCTCCTCCAGCCCTGAGAGAGAGTCTCTGAGAGTTGTGATTTTGAAATAACTTTAAAAGACTGATATATATTAATTCAAGGTCGCCAAGGAATTCACTTATGTAATTCCTAAATGAAACACTCAAGTCAGCTGCCAAAATTTTTATGGTGTTTTAATTACAACAGGAGGAAGAAAGTATTAGAGGGAGAGAGAGAGAGACAGAGATGGAGAGAGAGAGAGAGAGAGAGAGAGAGAGAGAGAGAGAGAGAGAGAGAGAAGGAAAAGAGAGAGAAGGAAAGAAGTTTAACTCAGACCCACTCTGGATCAGGTTGAGCCAAAGCGGGCTTTAAAGCCTTGGATTGCCAAGTCAGGGAAAGGGATCAGTCCTTATCACTCAAGTGATCAATCTGAAGGAAAGCAGTCCCTGGGGCTCCTCCAACTCCAAGAACCAGCCTCATACTGACTCTAACCCTCCTCACAGGAAGTCCTGAAAACTCCAGAGCCTATTCTCTACCTCATTTCCTGTGTCTCACATGTGCCAATGGTGGCTCTAGCTTGACCTAGGACCGCCCAAAGGTCTGTCTTTTTTTTGCACATGTCTGTTGAAGGCCATATTCTCAAGTAATTAAATCTTGAGTTTGCTGCAAGTTTACTTCCTAATCTTGTTACACTGAGTAGGATGGAAAATGTAGTTTCCAAGACCTGATTCTGTTATTCCAAGTATCTCTATTGTTATTGATCAGGAAATAGCTAAATCTGATCTTCTAAAGAATGGTCTGAATAGGGTGGAGTAGTTTTGAAATTCACAGAGTGAGTGTCTCTGACAACTGCCAGAGACCAATTCCCAATTACCAGAGAGAGTAATTGACATAGAAAAAAGGGTTTTAACTGTTAGCAATTAAAGTTAACATGCTCTCTCAGTTCTGCTTCAAACTCCAGTTCTTTTCTCAAGACAAACACTTTACTTATCTCTAAACTAATAAAACAATACTTATTTTCTAACATCATCCTTACATCTTTCAGAACTAGATAGATCAAACCAAAAAAAAAATAAGAAAGAAAAAAGGGAAGTAAATGAAATGCTTTTTAAAAAATTAGAGTTAATAACTATCTGGAGAAAACTGAACAGAAATAAAAAGGAATATACCTTCTTTTCAGCAGTACATGGTACATATACAAAGACTGACCATGTACTAGGGCATAAGAATATTGCAAACAAATGCAGAAAAGCAGAAATAATAAATGCCACTTTTTAAGATCATAATGTAATAAAATTATAATTAACAAAGGTCCATGGAAAGGTAAATTTAAAATTAATTTGAAACTAAATAATCTAATTTTTCACAAGTAATGGGTCAAAAAAGAAATTATAGAAACAATTACTGATTTCATTGAAGAGAATGACAAGGAGGAGACAACATATCAAAATCTATACAGCCAAGCAATCCACAGGAGAAATTTTATATTTTTTAGTGCTTATGGCAAAAAAATAGAGAGGGAAGAGATCAACAAATTAGACTTGCAACTTAAAAAAATTAGGAAAAGAACACATAAAAAATCTCCAGATAAAATCTAAACTGGAAATCCTAAAAATTAAAGGAGAAATTAATAAAAGTAAAATTAAAAGAAATATTGAACTCATAAATAAGACTTGGAGCTGGTACTTTGAAAAAAACAAATGAAATAGATAAAGTACTGATTAATCTAATAAAAAAGAAGGAAAGGAATCAAATTAGCAGCATCAAATATGAAAAGGGTGATCTCACCTCTAATGAAGACCAAATTAAGGTAATTATTAAGAATTATTTTGCTCTTCCGGTCAAGATGGAGACTTAGAAGCTGCGAAAGTTTGGACCCCAGAAACCCTTTGTTACCGATCGCAAACTGAGAGCTCCTAGGACACAGAAATTCAAGCTGAACAACAGGACGGACCCAGGAAACCCTCCTCCAGGACCTGGATCAAAAGGTACAGCTCCCTGAAAGCCAAAACCCTAGATCACTCGGATCTAAGGGGCAGGCAGAAGGAAGGTCCCAGGACCCATCCCCCCGAACCCAGAGTGCTGAGCCCAAGGCAGCAGCGGGAATTTCAGGGTCGGCAAAAGGGCCCCAGGGCTGGCTATTTTGAAGGACTCACCTTGAAAGCAACCTGAGCCAGTCTCCAGGATGCCCAACACAGATGGCAGGGAAACATAGAGAGAAGGAGGCAGCCTGTAGCCCCCTGGCTGGGTCCTTCCAAATGAGTCTCAAGAGAGGTCCCAGTTTTAGGGCACCAGCTGAACCCAATCCCATCAGGAGCCCTCAGTGCTACTGAAAGGAGAGAAACCTTAGGGCTGGCAAAGGGGTTGCTCTGAAGGGCTTACCTTGAAAGAAACCTGGGCCAGTCTCTGGGCATTCAACACAGATTTTGGAGGAGGAGGTTGGGTTTTTTCTTTTTCTTTTTCTTTTTTTTTTTGGCTCGGGGATCATTCAGCCAACATCAGTTGAACCTAATCCCATCAGGAGCCCTCAGAGCTTCTGAAAGAACAGAAACAGGGCCTGTGAAGGGCTTACCTTGAAACCAACCTGGGCCAGTCTCCAGGCATTCAACACAGATTGTGGAGGAGGAGGTTTTTTGCTTTAGGGCTCATTCAGTACAAACAAACTGAACCTAATCCCATCAGGAGCCCTCAGAGCCCAGGGAGGCTATGACCTCTCCCCCCCCCCCTTAGAGAGCAGAGTCTTCTGAAAGAACCAGATGAATCTAATCCCATCAAAAGTCTCCAGAATGCAGGGAAGCCCAGGCTCCCCACCCATCCTCATTGACTGCTGGACTTTAAGCCAATCAAAAGCATCCAGAGGACAGGGAAGCTCAAACCCCCAACAACCCTCTCCGAGAGACTACACCAAGAGATCTTCTGTTAAAGCTCCGAGGGGAGACTGATTGAAGTCCCCAAAAAACAAAAAAGATGAGAGGAACAAGAGCACAGACAAATATGGGGAGTAAAGAAGGGGTGAATTTGAGCAAACAACAGAAAAAGAAGAAAAAAACTACAATAGAGAGGTACTATTCAGCAAATGGAATAGAGGGGGAGAGCTCAGCAAACGATAAACCAGAAATCCCAGCGAATTGGATATAGGCTGTGGAAGAACTCAAAACACAACTAAGAGAGGCTGAAGACAATTTGTAAAAGAACTTAAAAATTAAGATAAGTCATCTGGAAAGAGAGGCACTTGAACTAAAATGAGAAAACAGTTTCTTGAAAGCCAAAATCAACCAGCTGGAAAATGAAGCAAAGGAGATGAAAGACAAGGTAAAGAGGATGAAAGACGATCTTCAAAGAAAATCAGACCAGAAGGAAAAAGACGACCAAAAAGCCAGAGATGAAATCCAATCTTTAAGAACCAGAATAAAATAACTAGAATCAAGTGACCTAACAAGGCAGCAGGACACTATAAAGCAAAATAAAAAGAATGAAAAAATTGAGGAAAATGTGAAGCATCTCATTCACAAAACAGACGATTTAGAAAATCGTTCAAAAAGATACAATTTAAGAATAATTGGACTACCAGAAGACCATGACAAAAGAAAAAGCCTGGACATAGTACCAGAGGAAATTATCCAGGAAAACTGTCCTGAGATCCTAGAAAAAGAGGGGAAAGTGGAGATTGAAAGAATCCACAGATCACTCCCTGTATTTAATCCCCAACTGACAATACCAAGAAATGTTATAGCCAAATTCAAAAGCAATCAGATGAAAGAAAAGATATTACAAGCTGCCAAGAAGAAGCCATTCAGATACCATGGAAACACGGTGAGATTAACACAGGATCTGGCTGCATCCACACTGGAAGACCAAAAGGCATGGAATACGATATTCCGGAAAGCAAGGAAACTAGGTCTACAACCAAGAATCAACTACCCAGCAAAACTGACTATATTCTTACAGGGGAAAGTATGGTCATTCAACAGAATAGAAGAGTTCCAAGCATTCATAAATAAAAGACCAGACCTGAACAGAAAATTTGATGTCCAACCACAGAACTCAAGAGAATCATCAAAAGGTAATTAAAAAAGAGGGGAAAAAACAAAACAACAACAAAAATTTTATAAGAGACTCAATAAATTAAAATGGTATGTATCCCTATAAGAAAAGAGGTCATTGGTAACTCTTAAAAACTGTCACTATCACCTGAGCAGCTAAAAGAATTATACTCAGAGGGAACAGTGACAAACTGAATAGGATGAAAGGAAAAGACATAAATAGGTATATAGATATATGCATACATAAATACATATACATGTGTATGTATATATACATATATATACATGACTAGAACTAAAAAATAAAAGAGGTTATGACTAAAAGAAATGGGAAAAGAAACAAATGGGGATAAATTGATATGTCACAAAGAATCTCATGGCTGGAGGGGGGTGAACATCGATACACTGGAAGGGTAAAGAGGTTGGAGACAGGAAATACTCAACTCTTACATACTTTGAAACTCACCCAAAGAGGGAAGGACAACCCAATCCATTGGGAAAGAGAATAGATTTCCGCCCTATAGGGGAGTAGAAGGGTAAAAAACAGACTGGTGGGGAGGGAAGAAGTACAAGGGAGGGAGAGGGTGGGGGGAATTTTAAAAAGACTACAGGGGAAAATAAGGGAGGGAATAAGAAGGAAGAGGGGTAGAAAGTGAACTAAAATAAGGGGGAATGACTATAAACAAACATTGGTAAAGAAGGAAATAGTGAAAGAAGAAAAGGCAGGGCCAGGAGTAGAAATCAAAATGCTGGGAAATACCCAGCTGGTAATCATAACTCTGAATGTGAATGGAATGAACTCACCCATAAAATGCAAGCAAATAGCAGAGTGGATTAGAATCCAAAACCCTACCATATGCTGTCTGCAAGAAACACACATGAGGAAGGTAGATACGCATAGGGTGAAAGTAAGAGGATGGAGCCAAACCTATTGGGCATCAAATGATAAAAAGAAGGCAGGAGTAGCAATCATGATATCAGACAAAGCCAAAGTAAAAATAAATCTAGTTAAAAGAGATAGGGAAGGTAATTACATCCTGATAAAAGGCAGTATAGACAATGAGGAAATATCTGTACTCAATATGTATGCACCAAATGGCAGAGCATCCAAATTTTTTAAGGAGAAACTAGAGGAGCTCAAGGATGAAATAGATAGAAAAAATATACTAGTGGGAGATCTGAACCTTCCCCTATCTGAACTAGATAAATCAAATCAAAAAATAAATAAGAAAGAGGTGAGAGAAGCAAATGAAATCTTAGAAAAATTAGAGTTAGTAGACATATGGAGAAAAATAAATAGGGACAAAAAGGAATACACCTTCTTTTCAGCAGTACATGGTACATTCACAAAAATCGACCATGTACTAGGGCACAAAATCATTGCAATCAAGTGCAAAAGGGCAGAAATAATAAATGCAAACTTCTCAGAACACAGTGCAATAAAAATAATAATTAGTAAGGGTACATGGATAGATAAATCAAAAATTAATTGGAAATTAAACAATATGATTCTCCAAAACCAGCTAGTTAAAGAACAAATCATAGAAACAATTAATAACTTCATTGAAGGAAATTACAATGGTGAGACATCCTTTCAAAACCTATGGGATGTAACCAAAGCAGTACTCAGGGGGAAATTTATATCCTTGAGTTCATATATAAACAAATTAAGAAGGGCAGAAGTCAATGAATTGGGCATGCAAATTAAAAAACTAGAAAATGAACAAATTAAAAATCCTCAGGTGAAGACTAAATTAGAGATCCTAAAAATCAAAGGAGAAATTAATAAAATTGAAAGTCAAAGAACTATTGATTTAATAAATAAGACTAGAAGCTGTTACTTTGAAAAAACAAATAAAATTGACAAAGTATTAGTCAGTCTAATTAAAAAAGGAAAGAAAAAAACCAAATTGACAGTATCCAAGATGAAAAGGGAGACCTCACCTCTAATGAAGAGGAAATCAAGGCAATCATTAAAAACTACTATGCCCAATTATATGGCAACAAATATGGCAATCCAGGTGATATGGATGAATACTTACAAAAATATAAATTGCCTAGACTAAAAGAAGAAGAAATAAATTACCTAAACAACCCCATATCAGAAAAAGAAATTGAACAAGCCATCAAAGAACTCCTTAAGAAAAACCCCCCAGGTCTAGAAGGATTCACAAAAAAATTCTATCAAACATTCAAAGAACAGCCAACCCCAATACTATACAAACTATTTGACAGAATAAAGCAAGAAGGGGTTCTACCAAATTCTTTTTACGACACAAACATGTTACTGATCCCAAAGCCAGGCAGGTTAAAAACAGAGAAAGAAAACTATAGGACATTCTCCCTAATGAATATAGAATCAAAAATCTTAAATAGGATACTAGCAAAAAGACTCCAGCAAGTCTTCACAAGGGTTATCCACTACGATCAGGTAGGATTCATTCCAGGAATGCAAGGATGGTTCAATATTAGGAAAACCATCCACATAATTGACCATATAAACAAGCAAACCAACAAAAATCACATGATTATTTCAATAGATGCAGAAAAAGCCTTAGACAAAATACAATACCCATTCCTATTGAAAACCCTAGAAAGCATAGGAATAGAAGGGCCTTTCCTAAAAATAATAAACATTATATACCTAAAACCATCACCAAACATCATCTGCAATGGGGAAAAACTCAAAGCCTTCCCAATAAGATCAGGAGTGAAACAAGGATGCCCTTTATCAACTTTATTATTTAATATTGTACTAGAAACACTAGCAGTAGCAATTAGAGAAGAAAAAGAAATTGAAGGTATTAAAATTGGTAATGAGGAGACCAAGCTGTCACTTTTTGCGGATGATATGATGATTTACTTAAAGAATCCCAGGGAATCAACCAAAAAGCTAATCGAAATAATCAACAACTTTAGCAAAGTTGCAGGATACAAAATAAACCCATATAAGTCATTAGCATTTCTATATATCTCCAACCAGTTTAGCAGCAAGAATTAGAAAGAGAAATTCCATTTAAAAACACCTCAGACAATATAAACTACTTAGGAATCTATCTGCCGAGACAAACACAGGAACTATATGAACACAACTACAAAACACTCTCCACACAATTAAAACTAGATCTAAACAATTGGAAAAACATTGATTGCTCATGGGTGGGATTAACTAACATAATAAAAATGACCATCCTACCCAAACTTATCTATCTATTTAGTGCCATACACAATTGAACTACCAAAAAACTATTTTACTGAATTAGAGAAAACCATAACAAAGTTCATTTGGAAGAATAAAGGATCAAGGATATCCAGGGAAATAATGAAAAAAAATACAAAGGAAGGTGGCCTTGCAGTCCCAGATCTCAAACTATATTACAAAGCAGTGGTCATCAAAACAATTTTGTACTGGCTAAGAGACAGAAAGGAGCATTAGTGGAATAGACTTGGGGTAAATGACCTCAGTAAGACAGTCTTTGACAAACCAAAAGGCCCCAGCTTTTGGGACACAAATCCAGTATTTGATAAAAACTGCTGGGAAAATTGGAAGACAGTGTGGGAGAGATTAGGTTTGGGTCAACACCTCACACCCTACACCAAGATAAACTCAGAATGGACTAATGACTTGAATATAAAGAATGGAAACTACATGTAAATTAGGTGAACACAGAATAGTATACATGTCAGAACTTTGGGAAGGGAATGATTTTAAAACCAAACAAGATTTGGAGTCACAAAATGCAAAATAAATAATTTTGACTATATCAAATTAAAAAGTTTTTTGTACAAACAAATCCAATGTAAGTAAAATTAGAAGGAAACCAACAAATTGGGAAACAATCTTCATAACAAAAACCTCTGACAAAGGTCTAATTACTCAAATCTATAAAGAGCTAAACCAGTTGTACAAAAATTCAAGCCATTCTCCAATTGATAAATGGGCAAGGGACATGAATAGGCAATTTTCAGTTAAAGAAATCAAGACTATTAATAAGCACATGAAAAAGTGTTCTAGATCTCTTATAATCAGAGAGATGCAAATCAAAACAACTTTGAGGTATAACCTCACACCTAGCAGATTGTTCAACATGACAGCAAAGGAAAGTAATGAATGCCAGAGGGGATGTGGCAAAGTAGGGACATTAATGCATTGCTGGTGGAGTTGTGAATTGATCCAATCATTCTGGAGGGCAATTTGGAACTATGCCCAAAGGGCGATAAAAGACTGTCTGCCCTTTGATCCAGCCATAGCACTGCTGGGTTTGTACCCCAAAGAGATAATAAGTAAAAAGACTTGTACAAGAATATTCATAGCTGCACTCTTTGTGGTGGACAAAAATTGGAAAATGAGGGGATGCCCTTCAATTGGAGAATGGCTGAACAAATTGTGGTATATGTTGGTAATGGAATACTATTGTGCTAAAAGGAATAATAAAGTAGAGGAATTCCATGGAGACTTAAACAACCTCCAAGAAGTGATGTAGAGTGAGAGGAACAGAACCAGGAGAACATTGTACACAGAGACTGACATATTGTGGTACAAGAGAACATAATGGACTTCTCCAGTAATGGCTTTACAATGTTCCTGAACAACCTGCAGTGATCTACGAGAAAAAAAAAAAACAAACTATCCTCAAGCAGAGGACAAACTGAGGGAGTGAAAACACAGAGGAAAAGCAACTGCTTGACTACAGAGATTGAGGGGACATGATCGAGGAGATCTCCTAAATGAGTGCCCTAATGCAAATACCAGCAACAAAGAAATGGTTTCAGAGCAAGAACACATGTGAGACCCAGGTGAATTGCGCATCTAGGGAAGGGATGGGGGGGGGGGGGTTGGGAGGGAGGAAAGGAAAATGATCTGTTTCCAATGAACAATGTATGAAAATGATCAAATAAAATAATGTTAAAAAAAGAATCAAATAAAAAAAGAATTATTTTGCCCAATTATATGGCAATAAATATGACAATCTAGGGGAAATGTGTGAATATTTACAAACATATAAATTGCCTAGATTAAAAAAAGAGGAGGTAGAATTCTCAAATAATCCCATCTCAGAAAAAGAAATTGAACAAGCCATCAAGGAAATGGCTGAACAAATTGTGGTATCTAATGGTTTTGGAGTACTATTGTGGTGAAAGGAATGATGAACTAGAGAATTTCTATTTCAACTGGAATGATCTCCAGGAATTGATGCAAAGCAAAAGGTGCAGAACCAGGAGAACATTGTACACAGAGATGGATACACTGTGGCACAATCAAATGTAATAGATTTTTCTTCTAGGAGCAATGTAATGATCCAGGAAAATCCAGAAGAACTTATGAGAAAGAATGTTATCTACATCCAGAGGAAGAACTGTGGGAACAGAAACACAGGAAAAAAATATACGATAGATCACAAAGTTTGATGGGGATATGATTAGGGTTTTGATATTAGCAGATCACTCTATATTGCATATATGAATAACATGGAAATAGGTTTTTAACAATGATACATGTATAAACCATTGGAAATGCTTGTCAGCTCCTGGAGGAAGTAGGGAAGAAATGGGGGTGGGAAATCATGAATCATGTAAACACGGAAAAATATTCTGAATTTTAAAAAAGATCAAGTGAAATAATGTATATAAATTCTTTTGTAACACTTAAAACATATAAATATTAATGTTTATAAACCTATATATAAAATAATAGAATGAACTAACATCTGAGGAAATCAAGTTAAAATGATGATTCTTGATAATATGAAATTAAAATTATCAAGCATTAAGAGATAAATATTAAATTCATATAATCTTAAAAGGTACCTTTGCTTCATAAAGACTATCTATACTATGTACTGATGCATCTAATTATGTACCACTTGTTTTTATAAAGTAAAAATTAACTTATTAAGAAAATTAACAGTAGTCAGAGATTTCAGCACCATACAAATGAAATACAATTTAAACAAAATGATGAGGAGGATATAAACTTGAGGAGAGTATATATCTTCCATACAACTGATAATTTAAAAAACAAATGAAAAAATAAGGAATGCAATATTTCTTTTAAATGGCATGAAATTTTCAGCATTTTGATATGTACAGAGTTGTGGATGAATTTAGAGAGCCAATTTTTAACAGTACACATATATCATTATCCAATTAGATAGAAGCAACAAGGAAAATGGATCCAAAAATGCTGTCCAATTTATCCAATAAAAAAGAAAAGTTGAATAATGACTGAGTTGAAGATCAAAGTCAGAAATAGTAATGGATTATGCTAAAGGTAATGATGAGATAAATATAATTTATAAAAATTTGTAGAATACAGCTATAAATTATACTTAGAAGTAAATGTATATTCTGCAATGCTTATATTAGGGAAATAGCAAAAGAAAGTTAATGAATAGTTTTCAGTTATGAACCAATTAATATATCAAAATTAGTTCCACATAAGAAAATTGTTAAAATAACAAGAGATAAAGGAGACTGAAAAAATGTGAGCCAAAAAGATGAGTTTAATTGAAAGAGCAATAAAATTGATGATTAATTAACAAATATATAAACACAATTAGAGGGGGTAAGTCATATTACAAAAATAAAAATAAAAAAAGAGAGAGACTATAGTGAATAGGGAAAAAAAGGATGAAAACTGTAAGAGACTAAAGTAATGCCAACAAAAGTGAGATTCTGACAGAATAAAATATGTGTGTGTATATTTACAAAAAGAGATATCAGAAATGAAAGTCATCATATTGTATATAAGTTAATAGAGGATGATATAAATTCACAAATTATCAAATATTTTGTGATAATACCTATACAATGAAGGCTTTTCAAAAATATAGAATGATGGCATTCTGTCTATTTTTTCTATTAAGATAAATGTGGTTTTCATCTCTAGACCTATCAATGATAAGACAGACAAAGAAAAGTTATGGGCCAAATGGTTAAAGAACATTAACTCCAAAATATTAACTATCATACTCAAAATATAGTAAGATGTTTTTTAAACTTAAATGCTTATTTTTATAAAACATCAAAAATTGTTCAAACATAATGTGATATTTCTAATTAAAGCAACTTTCAGATGTCATTTTATACCCAATAAAGTATAAACTATAGTATAATGTATTTCAAAGTTACCAAGACTGTGAAGGTGGAAGGGAAAGCATTTGCTTGTTAAATTTTCTTAATTTTTATCCAGCTAATGAATCTGTGAATTATTTTAAATTTTTTTGGAAATAGTATAGTAGCATATAATAAGAGCTGCATAATTGTCCTTGCTCTTGCATCCACTGATTTTCCCTTACTATAATGATGCCAAATTATTTTATTAAAAGAAAATTTCAACTTTATTCATGATAAAAAATGGATTCAACCCATGCATCTAATGATTAGGAAATGGCTAAAAATGTATGCTATGGGTGTGTGTGCATACATATATACACATGTGTATATATATATATATATATGCATACATGTTTATGTAAGTATATATGTATATATAGGAGAATAATATTGCACCATAAAAATAACAAAAATTAAGAACATAAATAGGAGGATTTAAATGAAATAATGCATAGTAGAAACTGGTAATCAGAATGCCAAACTTGCTATCTCCAACTATATTAAAACAATATGGTAATAGCAAAAAAATATTGAAAATATGTGGAAAAATTTTCAGAAGTTAATATGGAAGCAAAATGTTTTGATATTTTGTTAAAGTAATATATTTAAAAATAAAGAGTAAACCCTTTTGAATTTAGATTTTTATATATATAGTCATTTAAAATATTTTCTTTGCTTATTTGATTTTTTGCTAATGGAAATAACAGAATAAAATATAATTTCTCATATTTCTGGAAAATAAATTAGTAAGGAAATAAATAAACAATTGGGTGGATAGACAGATAAATGAGTGAACATGTATAAATATGTCTTATTTCCCTTTGTAAAATAAAGAGCAATATTTTTATTCAGGGAGAAGGGGAAATGGCATTGATGAAATACTGTTCTAATAGTCTCTTCCTCTGTCCTCTTCCACCTATTGATAGTTCTTGTCTACCTCAATATGTGATGAGTAATCTGAAAGAAAGAATAATAGTGATTTTCTGAAAGCAGTTAAATAGTAGAAAATTAAAAACTCTTTTTTGAATGGTGGGGAGTACTTGTTGAGAGATGTAGATTTCTTCCTTAATTTCATACCCTATCTTCTCTGCTAACCAGAAGCAGAACAGCAGGGAACAAATATTTAAGTATTTACTGCATATCAAACATTATGCTGCACAAATAAGAGCCAAAAAAAGTCTTTGAACTCAAGAATCTTACATTCTAATGAGGGAAGGTAACACATAAATAAAAATGAAAAAATAGGAATAAGAATGGGGAAGTATACTCTTATGACAGCAAAGGTTGGAGAGTCAAGAGTAGAGACACAAAGGAAATGAAATATGTTACTATTCCCCAAACAGAGGCTCTAAAGGGAACTTACCAATAAAAAAGAGCAGATGATAAATGGATGTTCTAAGGTGAGATGACCCCAAGTACTGAAAGAAGTTCCATAGTAAAAAGGTTGCTGAAATCTGTTAAAATCTAGAAAGATAGAAAACAATAGATAAAGTTTTGCAATATACCTAACTTTAATTATAGGAGAAAAATGTAATATGAGTAGAAAATACTTGCTTGACAGGACCTGTTTACTATAATAGGCTCAAAATTAAAAAAGAAAGAAAAACTGACACTCAGAGAACAGAAAATTTGGTAGATACCCATTTTGGAATGGGAAGGAGGAGTGTCAATGTTTGTAAATTTAGCAAGCATAACTTCTAACCATTTCAAGTTCTATTTTATTTACATTTGAAATTATTAAATAATTTATAGATTTTTCTGCATACAATATAGAGCAAAATCTCAAAATGTCTGCTTTTGGAGCTTAATCCCTAGAGACCATATTTAAAATCTGGTAGTAAAGTACTGGGATTCATTTGAAGTGAAATATTACTCAGGTTTAGAAGCTATTATTCAACTTTGGCCCAGTAGTTTCTGATGTTTCATTTCAAATATGGAGAGTGTGAGACAGTGATAGATGGTTGTCTGATCTGATTTCCATAGTGAATTTGTAAAGTTGCTTGACAACTATGAGTCCAACAGGAATGATGCATAAGTCAAAATAAGGGAGGCGGCAGTATGCATTTCATTTTTCATGTATCCACATCACAATCACTATTGCTTAAAGTAACTTGAATGTCTACCTATACAGTTACAGTGGTCTTGAAATTATTTAATCTTAAAATAATTCCTCCATATTACTTCAAATGGAAAATTCTGAGAAGTGGGGAGTAAGAGAATTAAAGTTCTTGATTATATTTGGATTCTACTCATTAATAATGTGGGCAGTTAAGACTAGACATTGACAACCACTAGAGAGTTGCTCTAGCATGAGGAATATCATTCAAATTGAATCTAGATGAGATGAATTTTAATGAATCCTTCCTCTTGCATTGAAGTCTAATCCCTCTTTAAAGTGGATTAGTTAGTATTCAAATTTATCACAGAATCAAAAATGACTATTGGTCTATCACATAGTCATAAAGTATGCCACAGAATAGAGTCCCATGAAATCTATGGTCCTTTGTTTCACATAAGACATGTACTGAGCAAGGTAATACTATATAATACTTAAAATCTTTCAAGTTATGACTATTGATCTCTAAAATTTGACCAATAACTCACTCCATTTAGAAGCACAGAAAGATGGAAATCCACTTGTATAATGTCTACTGGAGTTTTTAATCTATGATCCTATGGAGGAGGGTGATTCCCTAAATAATATATAGTATAAAAGGGAATGTTGATCAGTAGTCCTAGCCTTTGGGTCAGTTCAAGTTTTGTCACTGACATCATATCCTCTTAAAGCTAATAATTCTCAACTCTATCTACTCAGTCCTAACTTCTCTGCAAATCTATATTCTCACATCTCCAAATGCCCTGAAAGACAAATCTCAAACTGGATGTGCAGGAGACATCTTAAGCTCAATAATTTCAGAAATGAATTCATTATCTTTCCACCTAAATCCTCCATCCTTTCAAATGTCCCTGTTATTATTGAAGACAGTACCTTCTTTACAATCCATCAAGCATGCAACCTAAGTATTATCTTTGATTACTCATTGTCTCTCACAGCACCACCACCCCCATATCCAATTGGTTGCTAAGGCCTGTCAATTTCACTTTTGCAATATCTTTCCAAAATGATCCCTTCTTTCTTCTGATATTGTCACCACCTTGATACGGGTCCTTATCACCTGACCCTTGGACAATGATAATATCATTCGGTTTGAACTTTCTGCCACAAATCCCCATTCTAGTCCATCCTCCATTGAGCAAACAAAATGAATTTTCTAGTGTTTAAGTCCAACCATATCACCACACCCCAATCACATCCATGTTCAAACATAAAATTTTCTAGCATTCAAAATACAAAATCATACTCCTACACTCTTGACCTAAGCCTTCTTATAATTTATATTCTAGCACATACTCTTCATTACAGTGGCATTAGAATCCTTGTTGTGTCACAAATAAAATAGCCTATCTCTCAGCTCTCAACATTTGCTCTAGTTGTTCTCAATGCCTAGAATGTTCTTAGTGCTTATTTATACCTCTTGGTTTCCTTCAAGTAAAAACTAAAATCCTACTTTCTACATTAAGTTAACCCCTCTTAATTGTAGTGCTTTTTTAAATAAATTATTTCCAATATAATCTGTATACAGCATATTTGTACATATATGTTGTCTTTCTTATTAGATTGTAAGCTCCTTAAAGGTAGGAACTATAGTTCTCACATGGGACTTTCCTACACCAATATAGTCACAAGTCAATTTCTTACCTCTGTATAATATCTCAGCTGAAGACTAATAGTTTCCGTTATTTCACTTGACTCCTCTCAATACATATTAACCTAAGGTCTCCCCTTCCCTACAGATTTTCTAAACAAAGTTTGGGAGAATATAAATCCTATAAAAGATGCAACAAATCTGAATCATTACTATTATTTTACTAATTTCATATAACTTTTGTACTATTTAAGCCATCTTAAAAATTAATATTTAAATATGTTTTGACATTTTAGAAATTATTTAATTTTATTGAGTTTATATTTTTTCAAAACAAAATTCAGGAATATGATCAGGAAAGTAAATTAAAGAAAAAGGGTAATCTAGTTCTTTTTGAAAACTAAGAAAGCAAATATAATTTTTATTATTTATGAACTCATGTCTTCACTAATTCTCGACTTTAGTACATCATCAAGGCATGGGCAAAATCCTTGATCTTAAATTATCATGTCAAGAGTTCAAAAGTACAGGGTTCAACCAGTTCATGTCTATAATCTGATGACTAGTTTACTTAATAATAGTCCTTTAATGAAAAAGATGCTACTGGGTGATGGATGTTTTTGTCTATAGAAACTCAATTCATGAAGGCCTTCTACTAAAGCATGGAGAATTTAGAATCTTAATTATTGAAAGGGGTATCAAAATCAATGCAATTTCAGATAATTTCCATTCATTTGACTATTGAAATTCCTTATCCCATCATTCTATATCCTCCCCTTCATTTCAGAGCTGTGAGAGAGACATTTCTCCACTTCCTCACAATCATCTCCCTCCAACTTTCCTTCAGCTATTTCACTCATCTTTATAGACCCATAAATTACATGAGTAAGATGAGAATTCACAATAGGTCAGATAATTTTTTAAAAGTTCAAGATTTAGAAAACATTATATGTGAATTATCATATCAGCTTCTTCTAACTTTGGGAAGTAAATATTATAAATATTATTATCCCCATCTTAAAGATAAAGAAATTGAAGCTAGAAAGACTAAATGACTTTTTCAGGATGACAGGGTCATAGATATTTAGGGGAGGATTTGAACATAGATAATATTGACTCAAAGACCTGCACTCTGTTAACTATAGAAAACTGCTTTCTGGATAGAAACTTAAGACTGAGATAGATATGCAGATAGACAGAGAGAGGGAAGACAGAAACAAAGACAGAAAGGGAGACACAGAGAGACAGTAAGAAAGAGAAAAAACAGAAATAGGGAGAGAGATAGATTGACAGAGAAAAGGAGACAAAGAGAGATACAGGAAGAGAAAAAGAAAAAGAGAAACAGAGAGGGAGATAGACTGACTGATATAATGACCTCTAAATGAGTTTTCCTAGAGTCAGAATCAGTTCTTGGTCTTCTTAGTTAGAATACATTTGAGTGCTTTCTGAGGGATTATTTCCTTCCCAAATCTCCCAAGCATCTGATAATAGGCAAGGTCTAGGAAGAAAACAGATACAAATCTTGAAGAAATCAATTCCTACTAGTTTATAACAGCTCTGGTTTAAAAAACACCTTTATCTTTATCTATATATCTATTATATACATCATATATACACATATGTATGTGTTTGAACAAATGTAAACTATGAACAATTTTTATATTATCTGAGTATCTCCAAACCATCAAGTTATATCAAAGGTAAAGCATTAACATAGCCCTAAAGATAACAATAAATTCTTGTCCCAGATTAAATATTAAAGTATTTCAATGATTCTCACCACATAAATCTCCAGAAGGATAATAGATTTATATTGCATCTAATTCTAAAGAGGGAGCATGGGTGATTATCAGACCAAACACTGGGTTCCTGATTTCATAAAAGATATCTCTATAGGGGAAGCTAGTGAGATCATGAGATCAACTATTATGATTGATATTTAACATTTCCAGAAAATATTGACTGATAACCTTTTGTAGAGTGACTCTTCACATTTTCAGCTAAGGTACATCTCTGTCTCTCTGTCTCTCTGCCTGCCTGCCTGCCTGCCTGCCTGTCTGTCTGTCTGTCTGTCTGTCTGTCTCTCTCTCTCTCTCACGCACACACTCACTTGCTTTTCCTCCCTTTTTTAATTATTTTCTTTCTTTCTTCCTCCTTGTTCTTTCCCTCCTTCATTTTGTCTTTACTTTCCTCACTTTTTTTATCTTTTTATTTTTTTTTCTCTTCTGCTTGTGCCCAAGACTTAACTAGTTTGTTTAGGCATCACTTCTAGTGGCTTTTAATGCTAAAAAGAGTCCTGGCCTTGGAAATGAAGAAACTTGAAAAACCTTGATTTTCATTGAGCACCCTTTGGTCTCCCTGCGAACAGCACAGTCTGAAATTTTTTTTTAATTAATTGACAGTCAATTTAGAACATTATTACTTGGTTACAATAATCATATTATTTCCCTCCCTCCCATCCACCCAGCCTTCCCACAGCTGATGCGTAATTTCATTGGGTATTACTTGTGTCCTTAAACAGAACCTATTTCCATGTTGTTAGTGTTTGCATTAGGATGTTCATTTAGAGTCTACATCCCCAATCATATCCCCTAAATCTATGCATGTAAGCAGTTATTTTTCTTCTGTGTTTCAACTCCCACAGGTTTTCCTATGAATGTGAATACTGTTTTTTTTCATAGATTCTCCAAGTTTTTCAGGATCACTGCATTGCCACTAATGGAGAAGTCCATTACATTTGACTGTATCACTGTGTACAATGTCCTCCTGGTTCTCATCCTCTCACTCTGCATCAGTTCCTGGAGGTTGTTCCAGTTCCCATGGAATTCCTTCACTTCATTATTCCTTTGAGCACAATAGCATTCCATCACCAACATATACCACAATTTGTTTTCCCCAATTGAAGGGGATCCCCTCCTTTTCCAATTTTTGCCACCACAAAGAGCGTAGCTATGTATATTCTTGTACATGTCTTTTTCTTCTTTGGGGTACAAGCCCAGCAGTGCTATGGCTGGATCAAAGGGCAGACAGTCTTTTAGTGCCCTTTGAGCATAGTTCCAAATTGCCCTCCAGAATGGTTAGATCAATTCACAACTCCACCAGCAATGCATTAATGTACCAACTTTGCTACATCCCCTCCAGCATTCATTACTTTCCATTGCTGTCATGTTAGCCAATCTGCTAGGTGTGAGGTGATACCTCAGAGTTGTTTTAATTTGCATTTCTCTGCTATAAGAGATTTAGAATATCTTTTATGTGTTTACTAATAGTTTTAATTTCTTTATCTGAAAATTGCCTATTCATGTCCCTTGCCTGTTTATCAATTGAAGAATGGCTTGAATTTTTGTACAATTGGTTTAGTTCTTTATAAATTTGGGTGATTGGACCATTGTCAGAGGTTTTTGTTATGAAGATTGTTTTCCAATTTGTTGCTTCCCTTCCAATTTTGGATGTATTAGTTTAATTTGTACAAAACTTTTTTAAATTGATGAAATCAAAATTATTTATTTTACATTTTGTGATTTTTTTTCTAGCTCTTGCTTGGTTTTAAAGTCTTTCCTTTACCAAAGATATGACATGTGTACTATTCTATGTTCACCTAATTTGCGTATACTTTCCTTCTTTATATTCAGGTCATTCACCCATTCTGAGTTTATCTTGGTGTAGGGTGTGAAATGTTGATCCAAACCTAATCTCTCCCATACTGTCTTCCAATTTTCCCAGCAGTTTTTGTCAAGTAGTGGATTTGGGTTCCAAAAACTGGGATCTTTGGGCTTGCTGAGGTCATGTACCCCAAGTCTATTCCACTAATTCTCCTTTCTGTCTCTTAGCCAGTACCAAATTGTTTTGATGACCACTGATTTATAGTATAGTTTGAGATCTGGGACTGCAAGGCCACCTTCCTTTGCATTTTTTTCATTATTTGCCTGGATAACCTTGATCTTTTGTTCATCCAAATCAACTTTGTTATGATTTTTTTCTAATTCAGTAAAAAAGGTTTTTGGTACTTCAATGCGTATGATAATATATAGGTAAATAAATTTGGGTAGGATTGTCATTTTTATTATGTTAGCTTGTCCTACCCATGAGTAATCAATGTTTTTCCAATTGTTTAGATATAGTTTTAATTGTGTGGAGAGTGTTTTGTAGTTGTGTTCATATAGTTCCTGTGTTTGTCTTGGCAGATAGAATCCTAAGTATTTTATATTGTCTAGGGTGACTTTAAATGGAATTTCTCTTCTAATTCCTGCTGTTGAAATGCATTGAGGATGTATAGAAATGCTGATGACTTATGTGGGTTTATTTTGTATCCTGCAACTTTGCTAAAGTTGTTGATTATTTCAACTAGCTTTTTGGTTGATTCTCTAAGACACTCTAAGTAGACCATCATATCATCTGCAAAGAGTGATAGCTTGGTCTCCTCATTGCCTATTTTCATACCTTCAATTTCTTTTTCTTCTCTAATTGCTACAGCTAGTGTTTCTAGTACAATGTTAAATAATAGATGTGATAATGGGCATCCATGTTTAATTCCTGATCTTATTCGGAAGGCTTCTAGTTTATTACCATTGCAGATGATGTTTGCTGATGGTTTTAGATGCATACTGTTTATTATTTTTAGGAAAGGCCCTTTTATTTCTATATTTCTAGTGTTTTCAATACGAATGGGTGTATTTTGTCAAAGGCTTCTTCTTCATCTATTGAGACAATCATGTGATTCTTTTTGTTTGCTTGTTAATACGGTCAATTATGTGGATGGTTTTCCTAATATTGAACCATCCTTGCATTCCTGGTATGAATCATATCTGGTCATAGTGAATAAGTCTTATGATGATTTGCTGGAGTCTTTTTGCTAGTATCCTATTTAAGATTTTTAGAGTTATATTTATTAAGGAGATGGGTCTATAGTTTTCTTTCTCTGTTTTTGACCTGCCTGGCTTTGGAATCAGAACCATATTTCAATTTCTTTTTCTGATATGGTATTCGTTAGGTATTCTATTTCTTCCTCTGTTAGTCTAGGCAATTTATGTTTTTGTAAATATTCATAGATATCACCTAGGCTGCCTTATTTGTTGTCATATAATTGGGCAAAGTAGTTTTTAATGATTTCCTTAATTTCCTCTTCATTAGAGGTGAAATCTCTTTTATAATCTTGGATACTGTCAATTTGGTTTTCTTCTTTCCTTTTTATAATTAGATTGACCAGTACTTTGTCTATGTTATTTGTTATTTCTATGTACCAGCTTCTAGTCTTATTTATTAAATCAATAGTTCTTTGACTTTCAATTTTATTAATTTATCCTTTGATTTTGAATTTAGTCTTCATCTGAGGATTTTTGATTTGTTCACTTTCTAGTTTTTTTTTTTAATTTGCATGCCCAATTCATTGACCTCTGCCCTAATTCATTAATATATGAACTCAAGGATATAAATTTCACCCTGAGGGGGCAGCTTGGTAGCTCAGTGGATTGAGAATCAGGCCTAGAGACTGGAGGTCCTACGTTCAAATCTGACCTCAGTCATTTCCCAGCTGTGTGACCCTGGGCAAGTCACTTGACCCCCATTGCCTAGCCCTTACCACTCTTCTGCCTTGGAGCCAATACACAGTATTGACTCCAAGATGGAAGGTAAGGGTTTAAAAAAATAAATAAATAATAAAATAAATTTCACCCTAAGTACTGCTTTGGCTGAATCCCATAGAGTTTGAAAGTATGTCTCATCCTTGTCATTTTCTTCAATTAAATTATTAATTGTTTCTATGATTTGTTCTTTAACTAATCGAATTTGGAGAATCGTATTTTTTAATTTCCAGTTAATTTTTGATTTGCCTCTCCAAGTACCTTTAATAATTATTATTTCCATTGCATTTTAATCTGAGAAGGTTGCATTTATTATTTCTCTTCTTTTGCACTTGTTTGCAACGTTTTTATGTCCTAATACATGGTCAGTTTTTGTGAATGTACCATGTGCTGCTAAAAAGAAGGTGTATTCTTTTTTGTCCCTATTTAATTTTTCTCCACATATCTACTAACTCTAATTTTTCTAAGGTTTCATTCACTTCTCTTAGGTCTTTCTCTTTTTTTTTGTCTGATTTATCTAGTTTTGATAGAGGAAGATTCAGGTCTCCCACTAATATAGTTTTTCTGTCTATTTCATCCCTGAGCTCCACTAGTTTCTCCTTTAGAAATTTGGATGCTATGCCATTTGGAGCATACTTGTTGAGTACTGATATTTCCTCATTGTCTATACTGCCTTTTATCAGGATGTAATTACATTTCCTATCCATTTTAAACAGATCTACTTTTACTTTGGCTTTGTCAGATATCTTGATTGTAACTCTTGCCTTCTTTTATCAGTTGATGCACAATATATATGGTTCCATCCTCTTACTTTCATCCTATGCGTATCTACCTTCCTCATGTGTGTTTCTTGTAGAGAGCATATGGTAGGGCTTTGGTTTCTAATCCACTCTGATATTCACTTGCATTTTATCGGTGAGTTCATTCCATTCACATTCAGAGTTATGATTACCAGCTGGGTATTTACCAGCATTTTGATTTCTACACTTAGTCCTGCCTTTTCTTCTTTCACTATTTCCTTCCACAACAATTTTTGCTTTTTAATCAATTCCCCTAATTCCTACATTTATTTTACTTCCCTTTCTACCCCTCCCTTGTTATTCCCCCCTTATTTTCTTCACAGTCCTTTTAAACTACTCCCACCCTCTCCCTCCCTTGTACTGCTTCCCTCCCCACCAGTCCTTTTGTTACCCTTCTACTTCGGTGTAGGGTACAAATGAATTCTCTGCCCTAATGGATTGGATTGTTCTTCCCTCTTTGGGTCAATTTCAATGCATGTGTGAATTCTCCAATCTCTTTGCCATTCCAGTGTATTGATGTTCTCCTCTCTTCTGCCATGTGCTTCTTTGTGACTTGTAAATTTATCCCCTTCAGTTTCTTTTCCCATTTCTTTTAGTATTAACCTCTTTTCTTTGCTCTAGTTTATATATATATATATATACATATATGTACATATACATGTAAATACACATACATATATATGTATTTGTGTGTGTATATATATATATATATATACATATTTATGTCTTGTCATTTCATCCTATAGAGTTTGTCACTGTTCCTTCGAAGTGTACTTCTTCTAACTGCCCAGGTGGTAATAACAGTTTTTAAGAGTTACGAATGACCTCTTTTCTTATAGGAATACATATCATTTTAACTCATTGGGTCTCATAAAAAAAGGTTTTTTTTCAATTTTGTTTTTCTTTTTTTCTTTTTTTCCCTTTAATTTAGTTACCTTTTGACAATTCTCTTGAATTCTGTGCTTAGACATCAAATTTTCTGTTCAAGTCTGGTCTTTCCTTTACAAATACTTGGAATTCTTTTCTTTTGTTAAGTGACCATACTTTCCCCTGTAATAATATAGTCAGTTTTTCTGGGTAGTTGATTCTTGTTTGTAGACATAGTTCCTTTGCTTTCCAGAATATCATATTCCATGCCTTTTGGTCCTTCAGTGTAGATGCAGCCAGATCCTTTGTTATCCTCACTGTGGTTCCATAGTATATGAATAACTTCTTCTTAGCAGCTTGTAATATTTTTTCCTTGGTCTGATAGTTCTTGAATTTGGCTATAACATTCCCGGGTCAGTTCCATCATCAGTTCTGGATTAAGTACAGGAGGAGATCTGTGGATTCTTTCAACCTCCACTTTTCCCTCTTATTCTAGTATATCAGGGCAGTTTTCTTGGATAATTTCCTGTAGAATGATATCCAGAATTTTCCTTTTGTCACAGTCTTGTGGTAGGCCAATGATTTTTAAGTTGTCTCTCCTGGAATGATTTTCTAAATCTTCTGTTTTGTGAATGAGATGTTTTCATATTTTCATCATTTTTTTTCATTCATTAAATTTTATTTTATAGTGTATGGCTGCCTTGTGAAGTCACTTGATTCTAGTTGTAGTATTCTGGTTCTTAAAGACTGGATTTCATCCCTGGCTTTTTGGTCATTCTCGTTCTGGTCTCATTTTCTTTGGAGATCATTTTTCATCCTCTTTACCTCATTTTTCATCTCCTTTGACTCATCTTTCATCTTCTTTGCTTCATCTTTCATCTCCTTTGCCTCATTTTCAAGCTGGTTGATTTTGGCCTTCAGGACACTATTTTCTTGTTTTAGTTCAAGTGCCTCTTTTTCCAGATGTCTTATCTTAGTTTTTAAGTTCTTTCCCCAATTGTCTTCAGCCTCACTTAATTGTGTTTTGAATTGTATTTTGAGTTCTTCCAAAGCCTGTGTTCAATTAGATGCAATTTCTGTTTTATTGTTTGGTGCTTCCTCTGTTCATTTGCTCTTTGTTCATTGCCTGTATAGAAGCTGTTGATTGTAATTGTGCTAAAAGGAATAATAAAGTGGAGGAATTCCATGGAGACTGGAATGACCTCCAGGAAGTGATGCAGAGTGAGAGGAGCAGAACTAGGAGAACATTGTACACAGAGACTGATACACTGTGGTACAATCGAAAATAATAGACTTCATTAAACTCAATGCAATGTCCCTGAACAATCTGCAGGGATCAAGGAGAAAAAAACCACTACCCATAAGCAGAGGACAAATGGTGGGAATAAAACACCTAGGAATGACAACAGCTTGACTATAGGGGTGGAGGGGATATGATTGAGAAGAGACTCTGCATGAACACTCTGCTATGGAAACTAAAAACTTGGAAATGGGCTCAGGTTGAGGACACATGTGATACTCAGAGGAATCCTGCATCACCAATGGAAGGGGTGGGGGGAACGGGGGAGGGAAAAAAGGTGATCTTTGTTCCAAATGAATAACGTTTGAAAATGACCAAATAAAATAATGTTAAAAAATAAAAGAGCACTGGATTGAGAGCCAGGCCCAGTGACAGGAGGTCCTGGATTCAAATATGGCCTCAGACACTTCCTAGCTGTGTGACCCTGCGCAAGTCACTTGATCACCATTGCCTAACCCTTACCACTATTCTGCCTTAGAGTCATTAGTGATTCTAAAACAGAAGGTAAGGGGAAAAAAAGAAAGAAAGAAAAGAGCACTAGATTTGGTATCAGAGTATCTAAGTTCAAATCTTTGTTTTACTACCTACTATTATGAAACTTATTTTCTCATCTATGAAAAAGAGGGAAATGAACTGGATGAGCTCTTCAATTCTTAATCTGTAATCTGATGGTCCTGTGTATCTCTACTATGCCAGTTAACCTGAGAAGGTTGAGAAAGAATGTCATTCTTTTTTTAAATAATTATTTATTTTTATTTGATTAATTAATTTAGAATATTTTCCATGGGTACATGATTCATGTTCTTTCCCTCCCTTCCCCCTGCATAGCCAATGTGCAATTACACTGAGTTTTACATATGTCATTGATCAAGACCTATTTCCATATTGTTGATGTTTGGACTACAGTGATCACTTAGAGTCTATATCCCCAATCATATTCCCATTGATCTATGTGATCAAAGAAACATCTTCCTTCTTTGTTTCTACTTCCACAGTTCTTCCTCTGAATATGGATAGTGTTCTTCCTCATAAGTTTCTCAGAATTGTCCTGGATCATTACATTGCTGTTACTAGAGAAGTCCAATCTGCTAGGTTGTCAGATAGTACCTCAGAATTGTTTTGATTTGCATTTCTCTAATTATAAGAGATTTAGAACACTTTTTTCATGTGTTTATTGATAGTTTTTTTATTTCTTCATCTGAAAACTGACTGTTCATGTCCCTTACCCATTCATCAATTGGGGAATGGCTTGATTTTTTTCTTTTATTTTTTAATTTTTATTTTTAATATCATACATTGTTCCTTGGTTACAAAAATCATTTTATTTCCCTCCCTCCCCTTGCCCACCCCTCCCATAACCGATGTGCAGTTTGACTGGGTATCGACTGTGTTCTTGATCAGAACCTCTTTCCATGTTATTGGTATTTGCAATAGGGTATTCATTTGGAGTCTATTTCCCCATTCATACCTCCTTCAACCCATGTTATAAAGCTTTAGTTTTTCTTTAGTATTTTTACTCCTACAATTTTTCCTCTGGATGTGGATAGTGTTTTTTTCTCCATACCCCTCTAGGTTGTTCAGGATCATTGCATTGCCACCAGTGGAGGAGTCCCTTTCCTTCAGTTGTACCACAATGTGTCAGTCTCTGTGTACAATAGTCTCCTGGTTCTGCTCCTCTCACTCTGCATCAATTCCTGGAGGTTGTTCCAGTCTCATGGAATTCCTCCACTTTATTATTCCTTTAAGCACAATAGTATTCCATCACCAACATATGCCATAATTTGTTCAGTCATTCCTCAATTGAAGAGCGTCCCCTCCTTTTCCAAATTTTTGTCACCACAAGGAGCACATCTATGAATATTCTTGTACAAGCCTTTTTCCTTATAATCTCTTTGGGGTACAAACCAGCAAGGCAATGGTTGGATCAAAGGGCAGACAGTCTTTTATTGCCCTTTGGGCATAGTTCCAAATTGCCCTCCAGAATGGTTGGATCAATTCACAACTCCACCAGCAATGAATTAATGTCCCCACTTTGCCATATCCCCTCCAACATTCATTACTTTCCTTTGCTGTCATGTCAGCCAATCTCCTAGGTGTGAGGTGATACCTCAGAGTTGTTTTGATTTGCATTTCACTGATTATAAGAGATTGAGAGCACTTTTTCATGTGCTTATTAATAGTTTTGATTTCTTTAACTAAAAACTGCCTATTTATGTACCTTGCCCATTTATTAATTGGAGAATGGCATGATTTTTTTGTACAATTGATTTAGCTCTTTATAGATTTGAGTAATTAGACCTTAGTCTGAGTTTTTTATTATGAAGATTGTTTCCCAGTTTGTTATTTTTCTTCTGACTTTGGTTTCATTGGTTTTGCTTATACAGAAACTTTTTTATTTGACGTAGTCAGAGTTATTTATTTTAAATTTTGTGACTCTTTCTATGTCTTGCTTGGTTTTAAAATTATTCCCTTCCCAAAGGACTGACATGTATACTATTCTGTGTTCACCTAATTTTCTTATAGTTTCCTTCTTTATGTTCAACTCATTCACCCGCTTTGAATTTATCTTGGTGTAGGGTGTGAGGTGTTGATCTAAACCTAATCTTTCCCACACTGTACTCCAATTTTCCCAGCAGTTTTTATGAAATAGTGTATTTTTATTCCAAAAGCTGGGTTATCTGGGTTTGTAGTATACTGTCCTGCTGAGGTTACTTACCCCGAATCTATTCCACTGATCCTCCTTTCTGTCTCTTAGCCAGTACCAAATTGTTTTGATGACTGCTGCTTTATAATGTAGTTTGAGATCTGGGATTGCAAGGTCCCCTTCCTTTGTATTTTTTTTTCATTGTTTCCCTGGATATCCTTGATCCTTTGTTCTTTCAAATGAACTTTGTTATGCTTTTTTCTAAATCAGTAAAAAAATTTTTTTGGAAGTTCAATGGGTATGGCACTAAATAGATGAATGAGTTTCGGTAGGATGGTCATTTTTATTATATTGGCTCCTCCTATGCATGAGCAGTTAATGTTTTTCCAACTGTTCAAATCTAGTTTTAGTTGTGTGGAGAGTGTTTTGTAGTTGTGTTCATGGAGTTCCTGTGTTTGTCTCGTGAGATAGATTCCTAAGTATTTTATTTTGTCTAAGGTGATTTTGAATGGGATTTCTCTTTCTAGTTCTTGCTGCTGAGCTGTGTTGGAAATATATAGAAATGCTGATGACTTATGTGGGTTTATTTTGTATCCTGCAACTTTGCTAAAGTTGTTGATTATTTCGGTTAGCTTTTTTGTTGAATCTCTATGATTCTTTAAGTAGACCATCATGTCACCTGCAAAGAGTGATAACTTGGTCTACTCCTTGCCTATTTTAATGCCTTCAATTTCTTTTTCTTCTCTAATTGCTATGCTAGTGTTTCTAGTACAATTTCAAAAAGGTGACAATTGGTATCCTTGTTTCAATCCTGATCTTATTGGGAATGCATCTAATTTATCCCCATTGCAGATGATATTAGTTGATGGTTTTAGATATATACTGTTTATTATTTTTAGGAACAACCCTTCTATTCCTATGCTTTCTAGTGTTCCTAATAGGAATGGGTGTTGTATTTTATCAAAGGCTTTTTCTGCATCTATTGAAATAATCATGTGATTTTTCTTGGTTTGCTTGTTGATGTGGTCAATTATATGGATGGTCTTCCTAATATTGAACCAGCCCTGCATCCCTGGTATAAATCCTACTTGATCATGGTGAATGACTCTTCTGATGACTTGCTAGAGTCTTTCTGCTAGTATCCTATTTAAGATTTTTGCATCTATATTCATTAGGGAAATTGGTCTATATTTTTCTTTCTCTGTTTTTGGCCTGCCTGGCTTTGGGATCAGTACCATATTTGTGTCATAAAAGGAATTTGGTAGAACTCCCTCTTTGCTTATTATGTCAAATAGTTTGTATAGTATTGGTATTAGCTGTTCTTTGAATGTTTGATAGAATTCACTGGTGAATCCATCAGGCCATGGGGATTTTTTTCTTAGGAAGTTCTTTGATGGCCTGTTGGATTTCTTTTTCTGATATGGGATTATTTAAGAAATCTATTTCTTCTTCTGTTAGTCTAGGCAATTTATATTTTTGTAAATATTCATCCATATCACCTAGGTTGGTATATTTATTGCCATATAGTTGGGCAAAGTAGTTTTTAATAATTACCTTAATTTCCTCTTCATTGGAGGTGAGGTCCCTCTTGTCATCTTTGATGCTGTTAATTTGCCTTTCTTCTTTCCTTTTTTTAATTAGATTAACCAGTACTTTGTCTATTTTGTCTGCTTTTTCAAAGTACCAGCTTCTAGTCTTATTTATTAGGTCAATATTTCTGTCACTTTCAATTTTATTAATTTCTCCCTTAATTTTTAGGATCTCTAGTTTGGTTTTCTTCTGGGGGTTTTTAATTTGTTTGTTCTCAAGTTTTTTAATTTGCATTTCCAATTCCTTGATCTCTGTCCTCCCTAATTTGTTAATATATGCACTCAGGGATATGAATTTTCCTCTAAGTACTGCCTTGGCTGCATCCCATAAGGTTTGAAAGGATGTCTTACTGTTGTCATTTTCTTCAACAAAATTATTAATTGTTTCTATGATTTCTTCTCTAATTTACCAATTTTGGAGTATTATATTATTTAATTTCCAATTAATTTTTGATTTGGCTCTCCATGTACCTTTTCTGATCAATATTTTTATTGCTTTATGATTTGAAAAGGTTGCATTTATTGTTTCTGCTTTTCTGAATTTGAGTGCCATGTTTCTGTGACCTAGTGTATGATCTATTTTTATGAATGTGCCATGTGGTGCTGAGAAGAAGGTGTATTCCTTTTTGTCCCTACTTATATTTCTCTGTATGTCTATTAATTCTAATTTTTCTAAGATTTCATTCACCTATTTTACTTCTTTCTTATTTATTTTTTGGTTTGATTTATCTAAATTTGATAATGGTTGGTTCAAGTCTCCTACTAATATGATTTTACTGTCTATTTCCTCCTTCAATGCTTTATTAATTCTTTCTCTTTTGCAAGATCATTGTCTTACAGTTGCCTGATTCTGACCTTTAAAGACTGGTTTTCCTTTTCAGTTTGGTATGCCCTGCTTTTTGAAGCTTCCAGTTGTTTCTCTAATTGGGTGTTTTTATCCCTTAGTTTGTTGAAATCCATTTGCATTATTTCCCATTTTTCCTGCCAGAAGGCTTCCATCTTTTTGATAACCTCCAATTTAAATTCTTCACAAGTTTGTGAACAATTTCCATTTCTTTTGGAAGGTTTTGGAGCATTTATTTGGGTTTCCTCTTCTGCTCTTTCCTCTGTATTCTGTATTTTTTCCTCCATAAAATGTATCCAAAGTCAACCCCTTCTTCTTGCTTTTCTTGGTATTGAGATGCTGTTCCTGGGCACTGTTTGCCATCTCTATGGTTTTTTTCTCCCCTTTCTAGTCAGCAATATGAATGAGGAGCGCTGGCTCTCTGTGTATGGGTCTAATGATCAAGGCTTTTTTTGCCTTGGGCCAATTCTCGATTGTTTGCAGCTGCGCTGTCTTCCGGTGGAGCCCAGTGTCTGCCCTCTGCTGCCTGCCAGAATTTCAGGTATTACTGCTCTCAGGGGTAAGTCCTTGGTGGCTTTGGTTAACTCCCAAGACCTGTAGGTACCCCTTGCTCACTTCAGGGGTGCCCTTCACGCACTCGTTGATTGTGGCGCACTGGTTCTGAGCGCCCGAGATCTGAGCTCCCCTTGCCTGCCTGCCAGGTTTCAAGTGTTACTGCTCTCAGGGATAAGTCCTTGGTGGTCTTAATTAACTCCCAAGACCTATTGGTGCCCCTTGTTCATTTCAGGGGTGCCCTTAGTGCACTCATTGATTGTGGCATGCTGGTTCTGAGCACCTGAGTTTTGGGTGTTACTGCTCACAGGGGTAGGTCCTTGGTGGTCTTAGTTAGCTCCCCAGACCTGGGGCTGCCTGTTGCTCAGTCCTTGGGTGCCCCTTCCTCATTTGTTGAATCTGGCATGAGGTGACTTTAACTCTGGCTCCATAGGTGTGGTGGGGGAGGGTAGGTCACTTCAGGTTTGGGTGGAAACTTTTTCATTTCCTTACATTGTGGAGATGCCTGAATCCCACATACCCTCAGTGCTGGACCCTACTGTAGAGTTCCTCCATTCTTATGAGGATGGTTTTTGGGGGGTCTTTTGAAGTTGTCTTTATCGTTGGGTCTGAGGAAGGGAAACGAGAGGTGTCTAATCTGCTGCCATGCTTATCCAGAATTATCGCCTGGCTTGAATTTTCATACAATTGATTTAATTCCTTAAAAATCTGAGAAATTAGACCTCTTTCAGAGGTCTTTGTTATAAAGATTTTTTCCCAATTTGTTGTTTCCCTTCTATTTTTGGTTGTATCAGTTTTGTTTGTATAAAACCTTTTTAATTTAATGTGATCAAAATCATTCATTTTACATTTTGTAATATTCTCTATTTCCTGCTTGGTCTTAAATTCTTTCCTTTCCAATAGATCTACCAGGTATACTATTCTATGTTCACCTAATTTACTCACAGTTTTGTTCATTATTTTTTTAAGTTGTTTACCCATTCTGAATTTATCTTGGTTTAGGGTGTAAGATGTTGATCTAGACCTAATATCTCCCATACTGTTTTCCAATTTTCCCAGTAATTTTGTCAAATAGTAGATTTTTGTCCCCAAAGCTGGGACCTTTGGGTTTATCATAGACAGTCTTGCTGAGGTAATTTACCCCAAGTCTATTCCATTGATCCTCCCTTCTGTCATTTAGCCAGTACCATATTGTTTCTATGACCACTACATTATAGTACAGTTCATGGTCTGGTACTACTAGGTTCCCATCTTTCACATTTTTTTTTCATTATTTCCCTTGCTATTCTTGATCTTTTCTTCTTCCAAATCAACTTTGTTTTAATTTGTTCAAATTCAAAAGAAAAAGTTTCTTGGTAGTTTGATAGGTATGGCACCTTAAAAGTAAATTAATTTGGGTAGGATCATCATTTTTATTATGTTAGCTCATCCTACCCATGAGCAAGAGAATGTCAGTCTATCTCTCTCCTTTCTCTATAAAAATTATAGAGAATATGTTGAGAGGTATTTCACAAAAACCTGGAAAAGATTTGTAACTAGAAGCCATACTGAAGGGTGGTCCATAGATGTTTCGATATTATGGAGATAAATTGGTTTACTAGGTTAATTCCTAAATTTTGGAATATCTACTTATTTATCTCAGTCCTTTGAAATCTTTGTCTCTTTCTCAGAGGACCAGGTCAGTAACTCCATTTTCCGTTGTGTTCTTTTTCCTTCTTCACCTAAAAGTGAGCTTTTACTTCCTAATACTTTACAAGAGCATCCTGTCCAGATGTTTCTTTGCCCTCATCACCTTCTGCTTTGGGTTATAATACATGGCCCAAATTCTTAATAAATTATGAATTCCGTGAGGATGGATACAAACAGACTGAAATGCATAAGTAAGAAGCTATTGCATAAAATAATGTTAACTATCAATAAAATAATGTCAGATTAAAAATGGACTTCTTGAGTAAATGAGTAAAAATAGACATCCTAAATGCTCCATTGATATCTTCCCCATGTTTAAAAAAAGCCAAGAAAGATCCTCTAGTACACTGAGAATTGAGTGGTTTCACTCTGGAAGACATGGTAGATACGGAACAGCTAACTGGCTCAGTGGATATCCAGGCCAGGAATCAAGGGGACCTGGGATCAAATCTCGTGACAGAAATTTCCTAGATATGTGATTTGGGAAAGTCACTTAATCCCGATTGCCATCATTAATGCTCTTCTGCCTTAGAATCAATCAATACCATTTTTAGTTCAAAGCAGAAGGTAAGAGTTTAAAAACACTAATGGAAGATGCCTACATAGTACTAATGCCACAAAGATTATGTCCAGATTTACCAAAATGGGCAGATGAACTCTCATTTCAACTTCTAATACTCTGCTTGGATCCAGAAGGTCATTTTACAAGGTCACCCTTGTTCTTTGGGTTATCAATGCTGTGCTTGTTCTGGAACCCAGAATTATAAATGTTGGGATGCTAAGCTATCTTCAACATCCCTCAGAAGTCAAAAGTTGGGAATCAACTTAAAATATAAGAAAACAAACAAACATATAAATGCATAGTCAGGGAATGACGCCCATTTTTCAAGACTACATGGGTTCAGAGCAGAGGATCTCCCCCCATATAGCATTCTCTCTCAGAAGCTACAGACAAAGAATTTACACTATGAATAGCAGAGCAGTTAAAAGAAGAGAAGCAAGAGTGAAAGCAGAAACTGGCTAGTCCTTTAAGAAATTCCCTTACATGTCATCACATCTCTTCTGAAGACACTATCTTCACAAGTGCCATCCCACAAAAGATTCTTGAGAGCAAGGATTTCTTCCATTTTTGCATTCCTTCTTTTCATTTATTCATTAACAGGGGAGCTTAGATGTTACAATGATGCTCTTTTACAAGGTACCTTAGAGAACTGATTAGCTGAAGATATATAAAGCATTTCATGGTTAATAAATCGTAACAAGTTAGAGAATCTTGTTTCCCTAGGGAGTTTTAAAATATAATATTCTGGGATTGTATATATGTAGTCCTGCCTAGATGGGTATATGAATTATCGCAATACTTCTGACATCCCTTCCAGGTCTATGCTTCTTTGTGTATAACTGAACATTTTTAGATTTACATTGCATTTCTGTGTCCTACTGTCTACAGACTGCATTCAAGAAATCAACAATAACAGTAAAGATATTTGTTTCCCCAATTGTTCCATTTGAAGATAAATACTTGATCATTTAAAAGGGAAAATAGTGGAGAGAAGCCAAAAACACTTGATTCACTTCACCTTCCCAACTCCCACCAGCTGATCCAAGTCTGGAACAATAATCCATCAACCAACAACAAGCATTTATTGAGCACCTAAAATGTGTCAGGCCTTCTACTAAGCCCTGGAGAAACAATTACAGAAGTGTGATACTCTGTTTGCTTTAAGTAGCTTACATTTTAACTGTGGTTTTAGAGTAAGTCTGGGAAGCAGTTTTTGTGTAATGGAAAGCACATTGTACTTGGACTCAAAATACCTAAACTCAAATTTTGCACCTGCTGCTGACTAGCTGTGGGAGCTTGATTGCTTCACTTTTTTGAGGCTTAGCTAGCATTTATATGGTATGCTGTTTTGCAAAACCTTAGAAATATTAAGTAATTTGATCCTTCTAACAAGTTGGCAGGAAGGTGCCATCACTGTCCCCATTTTACAGATGAGAAAACTGAGACAAATGGAAGTTAAGTATCTTAGTGTCATACAGCTAGGTCACATTTGAACTCTGCTCTTTCTAAACTCCAGGTCCAAAGCTTTCTTCATCTGTAAAATGAGAGTAAGACTTGTGTAACCCTACATTAGCTCTTTATAGTCCTTAGGATAATATGAAACATTCGCATTGTACTTCATATAGGTTAAATGTTCATTTCCCTCAGTTATTCCAAAATGCCATAATTTATGTTCTTTTTTACATTCCTTTGGGTTATGCTCTCATCTGTTAATATCCCTATTATAATGTGATACCCACAGTATCCCAAATGGGATGTGACCAGCACAAAGTCCAATGAGACTGTTTTTGTTCCTGTATGCAACTTGTATCATTCTAATTGTACTTTCACATAATTGAAACATTATATTCACAGTAATTATAGTATTGTGGTCCTTTGTGTAATTTCTCCTCCTAGACAATAAGCCTTTTGAGGGGAAGGCTCATATCTTATTCTTCATTATGTCCTTCACAATAGTAGAAGAATGTTTTACACATAGCAAGCACTGTATAGTATGAGGCAGAAGTAGTTAAAATATATTCCAGGCATGTAAATTACCTCCTAAGAATTGAGAGAGAGAGAGAGAGAGAGAGAGAGAGAGAGAGAGAGAGAGAGAGAGAGAGAGAGAGAGAGAGAGAGAGAGAGAAAGGAAAGAAGGAAGGAAGGAAGGAAGGAAGGAAGGAAGGAAGGAAGGAAGGAAGGAAGGAAGGAAGGAAGGAAGGAAGGAAGGAAGGAAGGAAGGAAGGAAGGAAGGAAGGAAGGAAGGAAGCAAGGAAGGAAGCAAGGAAGGAAGGAAGCAAGGAAGGAAGCAAGGAAGCAAGGAAGAAGGGAAGCAAGGAAGAAGGGAAGCAAGGAAGAAAGAGAAAAAAATCTTAATTGATGAATGAATCAGAGGATTTGGTTAGAGGATTAATCTTTCTTATACATTTCATCACTTATACTCTTATATTTATACTCTTCTATTCTTCCCACCCTGTTTTCTTCAAAGCTTGTCACACATGTCATTTCTAATCATTTTCTTTCTTTGCTTTGCATTTCTTACTGTCTCTTTCCCTCTCCTTCAGTCTTTCCTCTACCTACTAACTTCTTCACTATTGCTTAGAAGCATAATCATAACTCACCAGTATACATGTGTGTGCTTACTTATAGATGTATGTATAAAATCTGACTCAGATTACATAACAGAGGGGTGCCTAACTCAGGCATGTGAAGACTTCTGCTGATGTAATGGGCAGATGAGAACAATTTGTTCCAAAGCCATGAAGGCAGCTGAAACAGGTGCTGTGGAGTGTTCAGAGCTTAGTTAGACTTTGAAGAAGCCAAGGTCATTCACTGCATCCTAGACAATTTACTGTTGTATTAACTTTTGTTTTGCCACTGAACCTTGATTATTCTGGAAAAGAGTCAGACTGGTGACTATCTAACTATGCCTCACTCAGATCTAATTTATGTACAAGTCAAAATATATCAATAGTGATGTCATTTTGGTCCTCTTTTAAGTACAAAGGAAATCAAGCAATCAACATATATAACCTCCTGGCAATTCTCTGCCTCAAGTGTCATCCCCTTCTAGTCTATCATCAAGACAGCTGACATTTTTTCTTCTAATCCACAATCTGATCATACTCCTTTGCTCAAAATCATACTGTGACTTCCCATTGGTTTTACACTAAGATACAAATCTCTTTGTCTATCATATAAGATCCACTATGATATATCACTGACCTACTTTCCAGATCTGTTTCATGAAATTCTACATCTATACCACTTGCTACTTCCTGGTGACCTGTAGTTATCTCTTATCTTGATAGATCTATACATTAAGTCTCACATTCCTGGGGTGAACTTTTTCCACATTCCCACTTGTGGAAATGCTTCTCTTCATTCAAGACCACCTCTTCAAAGAAGTCTCCCTTGATTACTCATTAGCTGAAAGGTATCTTTCCTTTTCTCTTATCAAATTCTACCTTGCATCATATTTATTCATGTGTATTGTGTACAAGGGAATGGCCAAAAGCAATGAAAAATTGAATTTTGAAGAAATGCCTCAGAAGAAGAGCAAATGGAACCCCAGAGGACCTCTGGGGATGGGATGAAATTCCATCCAGGCTCAAAAGGCAGTTGGGAGTAAAACCAAAGGGTTCTTCTTGTCTTGGGCTCCTTGGAGCAAGGAGGGAGAACTACCTTTGGCTGTGAAGATACACAAAATCTCTCAATCCTGGTACAAGAGCAGCAGAAGATCTTCTCTCTCAACTGGTGGCAAATCTTTAGAATGGAATTCCTTTTTCCCTTAGGGGAACCCAGAGTTTATTTCTAAAGAATACAGAATATCTAAAGAATAAATAATATCTAAATAAAATAGACATCTTTTTTTCAATAGAAGCTTGAATCAAATTCAAATGTATTAAGAGGAGGAACTAAAATTCAGCTAATTGGGGAATCAATATAAGCTGACACTTCCTTACTTCTTCTCCTTCTCCCAAGTTGAGCTGTTGATCAATGGAGTCAGTCTGATTATATTAAAAGGGTAAGATTTTCCCTCAGTCTCCTTTTTTTTAATATGATGTTTGAAGTTCCCCTCCTATATTATATATATATATATATATTGGTCAATCTGATAGATGTGAGGTGATACTTCAGAGCAAGTTTAATTTACAATTCTTTAATCGGGTGACTTAGAACATTTTTCATATGATTATTGATAGTTTTGATTTCCTCATCTTAAAATTGCTTCTGCATATCCTTTAATCACTTGTCAATTGGGGAATGACTTGTATTCTTATAAATTTGACTTAGTTGTCTATAAATTTGAGAAATAAGACTTTTGTCAGAGATACTAATTATAAAAATTATTTCCCAATTTATTGTTTCCCTTTTAATCTTGGTTACATTGGTTTTGTTTGTAGAAAAGCCTTTTAATTTAATATAATCAAAATCATTCATGTTATACATTACAATGCTCTCCGTCTCTTATTTGGTCATAAATTCTTTCCTTTTCCATAGGTCTGCCAGGTAAACTATTCTATGTTCACCTTAGTTATTTATGTTATTACTCTTCTTTATATTTAAATTACATACCCATTTTGACCTTATCTTGGTATACATTATGAGATATTGGGCTACACACAATTTTTGCCATACAATTTTCCAGTTTTCCCAGTAGGCTTTGTCAAATAGTAAATTTTCATCTCAAAAGCTATGGTCTTTAGGTTTATCAAAAATTATGGCCATTTACTCCTGTTTGTTGTGTATCTGATCTATTCCATTGATCCACCAATCTATTTCTTAGCCAGGACCAGAGTGTTCTGATGATTACTACTTTATAGAACAGTTTAAGATGTGCTATTAGTGGGCAACTTTCCTTCCCTTTTTATTAGTTTTCTTGATAGTCTTTACTTTTTATTCTTCCAGATGAATTTTGTTAATATTATTTCTAGTTCTATAAAATAATTTGGTAGTTTCTTTGGTAAGGTACTGAATAAGTAAACTAGTTTAGGAAGAATTGTAATTTTTATTTTATTACTTCAATCTACCTATGAGCAATTAATATTTTTCTAACTGGATCTAACTTTATTTATGTGAAAAATATTTTGTAATTGTGTTCATATAATTCTTGTATTCTTTTTGACAAGTATATTCCCAGGTATTATATGTTATGTAGAGTAATTTAAATGGAATTTCTCTTTCTAACTCTTTTTGCTGAATTTTTGTTGATAATTTATAGAAGTGCTTATTATTAATGTGGATTTATTTTGTTTCCTACAACTTTGCTAAGGTTACTAGTTATTTCAATTAATTTTTAGTTGATTCTCTAAGTATAATATCATATAATCAACAAAGAGTGATAGTTTAATTTCCTTATTGCCTACTTTAATTCCTTCAAATTTCTTTTTTTTCTTTTCATTGTTAAAATGAGCATTTCTAGTACAATATTAAATTATAATGGTGATAATAGGCATCCTTGCTTCCCTCCTGATCTTATTGGGAAGGTTTCTAACTTATCTCTATTTTAGATGAAACTTGCTAATGGTTTTAGGTATATACTACTTGGTAGGCATGTTTAATAATAGTTTTGGAATAGAGTTGAGTTGCATGCTTTGAACATTATTATATGTCATTCAGTTGCAAAATGTGATGCATAACCATCCGTAGCTCAAAAATTTTACTAATAAAATAATATTAGTTATGAAACAATTAAATTGTTAAAATGAGTAGCATTCTAAAATCATTGTAGAGATAATTTCAGAGAAACTTACAATCTGAGGGAAAAAACTCCATTCATAAATGATTAAAATTTGATAAAGATAAAGGATCAGTATATACTTGGAATTACACAATTTGACAAAATATCTAGCGAATAATTTTTCAAAGAGGCAGGTTAATGACAGGATCCTGATCTTGGTTATATTCATTGTTGCCTCCTACTTAACGAGGGATAACAGAACAGGATTGATTAAGGACAAAAATGACAATAAAATGGTACTTATTTCAAGTTCAATATTCTATAGAATTGCAAAAACTAACTGAATAATTATAAATTGTGTCAACTTATGGGATAGCTATAATTAACTACTTTAGCATTAAATATTCTTTTGCTTCTTAAAAAAGCAAAAGAAACAAAAATAAGAGTAATTTATAAGATGCCACAATTTTAAATGCCATCATTTTACTCCATACATACTTGAATTTGTTCACTTTACATTTACATATAATTATATATATATATACATGTATATACATAGACATCTGTAAGTACACACACACTTGTTTCCTCTGTAAAAACATTTGCTCTTTGTGAGCAGAGATTTTTTTTTTGTATTTTTATTCTCAGTTTTTTGGCACATAGATGCTTAATTAATATTTGTTGAATTACTAATTATTTTTTAATTCCAAACTAACTCCAGACCTATGGATTACTATGAAGGAAGTTTATTTCCCCTCCTTTGTAATTAAAAGTCCTATAACAAGTTCACTGGATCATGTAACATGAGTCCTTAGGCAATGAAGGCAGTCACCTACAGAGTTAAAGCTCAAGCCTGTTTCAAAAGTGTTAGTGCCCTCTTCCCACAGACAGTAGTACATCCATTGGCTGATACCTAATATTATAAATTTAGATACTTATCCCTTCAACTTAAGCCTTTGATTCAATTCATTTTTTAAAAACAATTCAATGTCTGCATTATACTAGGCTTTGTGTTTATTGGGACAATACATTTTTTTTTATTCCTATAACCCCTAACTTCAAAGAGTTTGCAGTTTAATGACAGAAGATATGACATATACACAAATGATTATTATACAAGGTAAAATATGATAACAATAAAGATGAGATCCAAATGAAGTCCTGCAAATATATCTTAAGGACAGGCAACTTTTTTTCTTTAAAAAAGCCTTTTACCTTCTCTCTTAGAATCAATACTAAGTATTGGTTCAAAGGAAGAAGAGCAGTAAGTGCTAAGCAAGTGGGTTTAAGTTACTTGCTCAGTGTCACACAACTGGGAAGTAGCTGAGGTCATATTTGAGCCCATGACCTCCCATCTCTGGGCCTGGTTCTCTATCCATTGAGCCAACTTGTTGCCCCCTGGAGAGGTAACTTTCAAGCTTTCAAGCTAAATGGGATGGTTAGAGGAGGAATAAGGGAAGGCGTCATGAAAAGGTGGCATCTCAGCTTGATAATAATTGAAGAGGACAATGTCAAAATGCAGAGATGAGAGCCTGTTTTTAGATATTTTTATCAGGATGTGCAAATGCCAAAAATTGAAGAGATAGAAACCATATCATAGAGTAGGAAATTCTCTATTCTTATTGGACATAAAGTGTGTTAAATGTAATTACATGAATAAAGTTGAAAAGGTAGGTAGGAACCAGCCATCATAAAGGACCTTAAATGTCAAGCTAATTATATTTTAAATTCAACATGGAACCAGGAATGATTTTTGAGTGAGGAAGTGTTAGGATTGGGCCTCACCTGGGGCTCCAAGAAACTGTAACTAAACCCTATTAAAACCATTTCAGCAAACAGGCTAAGCCACTTGAAGGTAACATGACAAGCCTCAAACCCATCAGTGAATTAAAAGGATGTCTAATTCAGTCATGTAAAGGTAGAATGAGTGAATGAGAATAATTTATTCTAGGGGCCATGAAGACACCTGAAAGCAGGAGCTTAGTTATAGCTTGGTCAGACATTGAAGCCACAAAGGTCAACCACTGCATCCTGTGCTACTGCCAGTTGTCTTGACTTTTATCTCACAGTAGTCTTCTTTTACTGAAAGAAAGTGAGGTCAACAACTTTGTGCAATTTTGATTCATTTAAATCAAACTCTCAAGTCGAGGCATCATAATCATGATGCCATTCATCCCTTTGAAAGCAAAAAAAAAAAATCATTATGAATGAAGACTCTAAGAATTGGGACTAGTAGAAAAGAAGGTGAAATTACTACCAGTGGTTTTTGAGCCTGAAAAGGAGAGGAGAAAAGGTACAGAATAGAGAAGATGGGGCCACAGAAAACACATTTTATTGTCCAGAATTTGACAAAGGTTCAGTCTTGTTTGAAAGAGTTAAATAATTAGTCACTTGTTTCTCTCAGATTTAGACATTAAGTTTGCATTTTGGGACTGAGACTTTACAAGAGGTTCCCTCATAGCACCATGTTCTGTAACTGTCTCTGCTACTGCAACAGCAAGAAGATGTTAGGGATTTTACTGTCTCTTGACTAGGTATTACTAGAGCTCTCTTCAGCAACCCACAAGTGAATGAGATGAAAAGATAAAGCAACCATGAAAATTGAATTAATAATGAGAGAGGTGGAGGAGGAGGAGAACAAGAACAAGAAGAAGAACAGGAAGAAGAAAGGAGGAGGAGGAGCAAGAATAACAGAGGGAGGAGGAAGGCAAGACAAATGGAGGGATAGAGGGAATTATATGATCTCCACATACTTGCACAAGTTGGTTAGATGCTTATTTGCCTTGGGTTCCAATAATGCTAGCTGTAAACAACTTAGGGTCTTTTGAACTAGGTCAATAACAGACCTAATTTAGAAACATTTAAATAATGCTAAAATAATTGCTGAACATTATAAAAATGGTCATATTATTATCACACAGCTATAGTTTCATTGCTCAAGATAACAAGAGCAGTAGTGATTCTAGGATTCAAACTCAATTTCTCTGACTTGAAATTCAAAGCTTGCTTTATACACATTTCCTTAATTCTAAAAATCTAATAATCATAATGCAGCTAGGTTGTGTAGTGGATAGAGCACTAGGCTTAGAATCAAGTAAGACTAATCTTCCCGAATTAAAATCTGGTCTCACCCATTGGCTCTGTAACCCTGGGTAAGTCACTCAGCCCTACTGGCCTCATATTTCCACATCTGTAAAATAAGCTAGAAAATGAAATGTCAAAGCACTCTAGTATCTTTGCTAAAGAAACAGCAAATGGGGTCATGAAGAGTCAGACACAACTGAATTGACCCAACAAAAATAGTTAAAAAAATATAGATTTTTAGGAACTTGGAGAAAATTGTAATTTTGTAGGAAGTTTAGCAATTTTACATTGGAATCAATTGAACTTTGTTCTACAACACACACACTCACAAACACACACACACACACACACACATACACACCAGTGCTTGAAGACCTACTCAATCAACTTTTAGCTGCTTTTACACACTCTATTCAGTGTTAAATGCAAACTTAAATGTATGTTTGTTCTGTTTTGATGTTTTTTTAATTGAACCTATGGTTTCAATGGTACAGGGAACTCCTACTGAGGGGAACTTCTCTACTAATGCAAATCAGAATCTGCTCTGAAACTTATGGTGTTCTATAAAGGATGAAGTTTTGGGCCACTAGCAAGTTAAATAACTTGCCAAAAGATACACAGACATTGTCAGTAATAACACTTGAACCCAGGTCTCTCTGACTTCAGGGTCAGTGATTTATCCATCATGCCATCATTCCTCTCATATTCATGAATAATAGCTTTAAAAGACTAATTTTAGTGTTTTATAGAAATTTTAGAAAATGTACAATGAAGCCAATTATTATAGACAAGAAAGGAAAAGCATCTTAGGTTTCATTTCTTTAGCTAAAGGAAATCCATAATTTATTAAGAATTTATAAGGAAAATAAATATCCCTCATATCTATCTATATTATAGCTAGAGTTCTCTCACCCATAGACTAAAAGAAGATATTCAGCTTTAGCATTAGTTAACAATTCTATATCAGTGGAAGGGGCAGTGAAATAGAGAAATAGAAATAGGCTGAGACAGAGAGACAGAGATAGAGACACAATGACAGAGACAACAACAGCTAAACAGAGATAATGTGAAGAAGATAATTTAACCTCTGCCTCAGTTTTCTATCGTATAAAATGGGGGTAATAATAGCATCTCCTTCATAGGATTGTTGTGAAAACCAAATGAGATTATATTTGCAAAGGGCTTAACATAGTGTCTGGCACATAATAAGCTCTACATAAATTCTAGTTGTCTTTATCATTGTTATTGTTATTATTATACAATTACAAGTATTTTTAAAAACCCTAGAAAGACTTAAAAACTGTCAGCACACTCCCAAATTTTAAATTCATAAGTAATCTTGGATTTTTTAATCTCCCTGATCTCTGAAAGTTCATCAATCACCAAATTCTGTCAATCTCTCTTACATAAAGTGCATTGGATTTATCCTTCTATTCCCATCACTACAGCCCTAGATCATACTCTCATTGTAGCTAAATTGCTTCAGTAATTCCCTAAATGGTCTTCCTACCTCTACTCTCCCATTGAGGTACGAGCCCCCTCCATACAATGCCAGATTAATTTTCTCCCAACATGATATCTATCATTCATGGCACACCCCTATCTAATGATCTATAATATCTCTCTCCTCTCTATAGGAATATGTAGAAACTTCCCATTCTGCATTCAACACTCTCTAAAACCTGGTCCCAATATAACCATGTGTAATCTAATATTTAATAGGAACCATAAGTTCTATCAGTCAGTAATTAAATGCCAACTGTGTATCAGGCACTTTGCTAAGTGACAGGGTTAAAAGAAAGGCAGCTGGGTAGCACAGTGGATTGAGAACCAGTCCTAAAGACGGGAGGTCCTAGGTTCAAATCTGGCTTCAGCCACTTCCCAGCTTGGATTGCCTAGCCCTTACCACTCTTCTGCCTTGGAGCCAATACACACTATTGACTCCAAGACGGAAGGTAAGGGTTTTTAATTAAAAAAAAAAAGAAAGGCAAAAATAGTCCCTCTTCTGAAGGAGCTCACCATCTAATGAGGGAGACAGCATGCAAGCAACTATACATAAATGATATGCGTTCAGGATAAATTGGGGAGAGTCTCACAAGCAAGGCACAGATTAAGGAGATACTGGGGAAAGGCTTGTTATAGAAGGCTGAACTTCAATGGAGACATAAAGGGAGCCAGGAGGTGGAGTCCGTTTTCTTGGTGTGGTCTTTTTTGTGATAAGTTCCAATATCACTCCATGCTGTTGCTTATACTAATCTATCACCTGAGCTGAGCTTCTCGCTTTTCCAAAGCCCTTCGAAATCCAGTACATTTGTCAAATTCCATGTCAAAATCTAGCTGTATCATCATCTACTCCTAACTGCATTCATATTCCCCACCTCAAAAATCCTACAGCATTTATTATCTCTCTCAATCATTTTGGCACTTAAACATAAACATCCATTGGGAAGAAAGCAAACACCAAAAGGGAAATGGCCATTGAAAACAGGAGTGTACAGAGGCCCAATTTCTTGTTGCTTGCCTAATGTTTCTCATGGAAAGCTTTCCATTTTCCCTGAGGGCAGGCACACTACTGAGGTCATAACCTCTGATAACCTAAATGGTTCCATAAACACTTGCTGAAATGAAAATTGAACTGACATCCTATGCCCACTAAATCCATAAGGATTATTATAGCCCCAAAACACTCCTTGTTCATTATTCCTAGGAATTCATTTAAAAATATTCATTGTGCTGCCATTAATGCAAAATACTGCCGAGTCCTCAGTTCCATATGCTAAGCATGTATGGCAATTAGAGAAACAAAATAAATGATGATCTTTTTTTTTTTAATGAGGGAGAAATCCCATGCTGATAACTTGAAATGAGGACCACAGGTTTTTGCCATACTTTCCTCCTCATCATTGTCATCACTTGCTATTGCCCATTGGATTCTCATCTCATCAGGTTTCCTAACTAGTATTTTTCAAAGTTTCTCAAAAGTAAGTTTGAAAAGCATGCTGGAAAGATAGGCTATTTGCTTTTTTGAAACTTTCTATCTCTCTTAAAACTTTTGCAAAATGTTGCAAATTTAAAGATCCTTAAGTCTGCATTTGACTTCTCAAAAAAGCACTTGACAGTCAGCAGCCAAAGTTTGCAAGTAAGAGGGCCCCACTCCAGGGCTATCTGTCATAGGCCTGTCTGACTATTGCCATGGAAACTGGGAATAGGTTATAAAAATAAGACAAAGGGGAGTTTTCTTAACGGTCTAATGTCACCATATCACCCTGCCCTGATTAATGAAGGTATAGGGGAGGAAGAGAGAGGGAGGGAAAAAAATAAAGGAAGGAGAAACAGAGAAAATGTTGATATCTACTGTAGGGGTAGGATACTAGTTCAGTTGCTCAATAAAAGCAATCTGGGATCTTGAAGTTTTGTTTTGTTTCATCTTGTTTTTTGTTTGTTTTTTTCTTGCACACTTCAAGCTCTGGACTGTCCTGCCAAGCTCTCAGTGCTTTTAGACTACAGGCTAAAATAGTATGTTGGTAAATGTTTATCAGCTCCCAGTTACAAATAACTTTGGAACATTTCTGAGTATATATATATATATATATATATATATATATATATATGGAGGCTTGTCACCAGAAAGTTTATCACCAGTTGGTGACAGAAACTTTTAGAGACTATCTATATAGTCATAAAAATCTTTGCATCCTATATCAGTAGAAAAATATTAAAGCTACATGTCTTGTAGAAAGAGTATTGGACATGGAGTCTGAAAGATTTAGGTTCAAATCCACACTCGCTATATGACCATGAGCAACTTACCTAGCCACTTTGTACCTCAAATTCATCATCTATAAAATGAAGGGGCTGAATTACATGGTTTCTATGATTCTGTACAGTTCTATATGTGTGGTCCTGGGCAGTTTCTTTTGATATTGTGAAAGATATAAACTAGAATCATGATGGTGAACCTATGGCACACATGATAAAGATGGCATGCCTAGACCTCTCTCAGTGGGCATGCATGCCAAGAACCAGTGCACCAAGGACCCAGTGCCCCAAGGACCAAGTGCACCAATCCCTGCAGCACAGAGTTCCCAGAATTCCTAACTAAAAAGACAAAGGAAGATTCAGCTGGGTTGCTTCTCTCCCTCTCCTCAATAGGAGTTAATAAGCAGCTCTCTTCCTGACAGTATCCCTTGTAGGACAAGATTGCTCCATCCCATTCAGAATACAAAGGCTTCTTTTTGCCCGGAGTGAGACAGAAACAATTTAGGTCTTTACTCTCAGAAGCAACCAGTGTTTTTACTATACAAAGTATGTTTGGGATTTGGGGATGTGTCTTTTGAGTTTATACTTTTAAAATGGTCAAAACTGTAGGAATAAGTTTTATGAACCCAAGGCTAGGCTAATAGCCTCTTCTCTGTTCTATTACCCCTCTTACCCACTTTCATAGGCTAACCTTGGCCCCTTAAGTATGTTCAGTTTGCATTCTAAGGTGTCCCTTGCCTGAGAGAAAAATAGTGCGATGTCAGAGGTAGTGATCTCCCAATCAGCCCTGCATCCATATGAAAACTTGACTTCAACCCTTGACCATTTGCTAAAAATAGGTTAATTTGGAGGATCCTTCAGGAAGATGGGAATGTGATGAGGTAAATGTGTCAGGATGGTATCATTTAATCTAAGTGTTATATTTTCCTATAAATAAGGGATTTTCCTTTAAACTGAGGCTTTTTTTCTTTGTTTTTGTTTGTTTTTCCTGGCCACCTTTTTCTGTCTTCCTCAAAGTGTTTTATTTGAAATGGTTTCTGGTTCCCTGAATAGTGGCTAAAGAGGGTGTGCTTTGAAATTTTCAAGGTCCCCTGAATTTCTGATTTGAGGGGATCATAGCTCATATAACCAGAGGAAAGGAGAGGAGAGTGCCCTCTCCTCTCCCTCTCCCTAAGCCTGACTGCATCACCTGCCCTCCTCTGCCAAGCAGTCCAATGGGAGTGATTGCTCTCTCTTTTGGGTGGAGTAAAGGGGGAAGCAGTGTGAGTCCACCACTCAGTGGGAGGAGAGGCACACAATGTGGCCGTGGGGGATGGGCACTGCACTTGGTCTGGGGAGTGGGATAGGAGCAGGGTCTGGTACTCCTCCAAAAGATTGCCCCTCTCTGGCCTAGAACAATTGTCTCAAAAGTGGGGCCCCAGCTTTACAGGTCATAGCATGACTCCATTAAGTATATATGATTACACAAACAAAGAGGAAAGACACTTTGCATCCCACTTGCCCAGCAATAGCCTGCAACTCAACCAACTCTTACCTTCATTCATTATTCCCAAATACTCTGCCATTCCTCCCCATCCCACTGCCATAAAAGTCGTCAACCTCCTCATGCAGTAGCTTTGGCCTAACACTAGGGCACCTCCAACAATAGTTGTGTAGGTCTCATTGGAAGATGTTTCTGTCCCAATTCACCCACCTTTTACCCTCCCTCCAACATCACCACCCTATCATATCATGTAGCAATGGCCTCCTAAGTAATCCGTTTGGTCTACAATTCTCTCCCTTCTAAATGTCCTCCCGGTACTCTTGCTGTAGAGATTTCCACAAAGCAACATCCAACCATGTGGGTGATACTCTGTTGTGACTAGGATAGAACATTAATTCCTCGGTAATTTAAAGACCTTCAAAACCTAGCCTCATCTTGACCATCCACAGAGAGAAAATTAAGGAATGACACTATCCATTAAGAAGTATCACATGAAAAAGAGGGCAATACTTTCTGCTAAACTGAAGTCAGAGACAATTAACTTTTGCTTGCTGTTTGGTTTACTCTCTCCAAAATGTACCACTAATGTAATGCAATTTTAATTAAATTAGCAAAAATGTGATGGCACTTGGTTGAGGCATTGTAATTTCAGAAGTTAAGAACCTAATAACTACAGTTATTGTGCATAATAAATATCTATATAGAGAGAAATATGACTCCTGTTGAAAGCTATTTTGTTCTTTGGTGATTATGAATATATGTGTGTATATAGAACACAAAGTTATATATTGTGCATCATTCACTTTTAAATATTGATCTTCTTGAGCAACTTCACAGATTTAATTAATTAAATAATTGATGATTACTGTCAGTTATTTATACCTGTCCCAACCCATACAAGATACACAGGGATTTTCAGAAAATAATGGGGACATATTCATACTCATTGCTTTGACTCAAGATTTTTTGTACTATTAATTAAAACATTTAATTGATTTTATTCAATCTTTTTATTAATTTATTTTTGTTTTACAACATAAATGAAACAGTATGTCCCAAAAGTCTCAGTGCTGATTTTAGCTTTAATAACTTCAGAAATATAAGTGCTACCAATTTACCAGAAACTTAAGGTTAATTGTTTTAAATATTAAAATACCGATTTTTATTAAAAATTCAACATAAATGCCATGTTTACTATATGTGGCTCAAATTAAATCTGGAAAGTTGTTGTAATGTTTTTATTAGCTCCTCTTCAGTGACTGGAAGGAATGTATCTATAACCCTTGACTTCAGATCATCTAAAAAATAAGGTTTTCAAATATACACAACAGGATCACTCTACTGCAAATATGAATAACATGGAAATAGGTTTTGAACAATGATACATGTATATAACCCAGTAGTATTGCTTGTCAGCTTCGGGAGGGGGAAGGAAAGAGCAGGGGGAGCATCCAGAATCATGTAACCATGGAAAAATATGCTAAATTTAAAAATGTTTTAAAAAGAGATATACTCAACAGTTTTAACATGACCCCATAATAAAAATTCTGTTGCAGATAGATCAGGTGACTAATGTAATCAAACAAGAGGACCTCCTATACCAATCCACAAGTTTGAGAAAGTATCATTCAGAAACTGTCACACACAGAGGATAAATACAGGATGTCCCATGTTGTTAAAATTGAAATTCAAATTTTATTACTCAGAATTCAGAAAAATAAATATGTACAGAAGAAATCCAGATAATCTTTCCAATGATATGTTTCTAAGTTTGTAGCATTTAGACTTTTGAAGTTAACAAAGCTTAAAATTGCACTAAGACTTTTAGGACACACTGTTTATTAGCAAAGTAACACATGTATATCATTTAAATATATATAGTAGATACATGTTCCATAATAAACTAGGTATAAGGAGCGAAGAAACGAGAGAAGTTATCAGAGAGAATATCAGCTTGGTGATGTTAGTTGCATCTGTCCCCGAATCTTTTTTAAGCATAGACTCCAGAGCCACTCAAATATTTAAGAACATAAATACATAATAAAGCTTTATTCACTATTCAGAATACTGACCACTGAAAGAGAACCAAAAAACCATAGAACCAAATGTTTATATTTTTAATGTAATATTTATAGAGAAAGATGGGTGGATATAAAGAACAGGGGATACAGAAGGTTTGTAGCAGGGAATGGAGGAGTTGAATGGAGAAAGGGAATAAGGCTGTTGGTGAGGCAAAAGGAGAGATATGTCCCCTGCTGAGTGGCTATTTTTTAAACAAAACGGGGTGTCTGAGAAATGAGCCACTTATGATAGCCTGCAGGGATGTCTTCTCTATGGATTGATGCCAAAGATGCCCTGGAGCAGGTAAACACAGATCCTCCTGAGGGACAAGTCTTTCCCCAGACTTAGGTCACCAGCAGGGATCCAATAAAGACTGTTTGTAGTTGAATGACTGAACTGAGGTTCAGCTCCCTCTATTCCCCCCTGAAAAGATAGTCCTCTTATCTGACTGCAATATTCAAACAAGATAAATTTTAATAACCAGTTTGGTTTGGAGAAGTATCAGGGAAGAGGGAAGAGGGATTTCTCTAGATAAGTTTTGAGTCTCTCAGTGTTGGAGCTAAAACCAGGCCTCACAGGCTGGTGGAGGGTTTCTCTTATGCCTGTCTATGTTATATCTGTGCTAGTTTTCTTAATTTCAAAATCTTAGCAATAGACAACAAGCAACAAGAAAAGTTCTGACTTTCAGAGCTGGTTGAGCCTGTCTCTTTGTGCTGAAAAAAATAGAGGCACTTCCATCCTGAGATTAAGAAGAAAAACCTCTCACACTCCTCACACCAGGAAGGAAGTGCTAGTCACAAGACCAAGTGCCACTCCCAGTTTTCCCTTCCCTCACCAACTGTCAGTCTTGTCAATTTCTTCTCTCTCTAATATTCCACTGTTGCTTGTTCCAACACAGTGGCAGAAAGTCCAGAACTTGTTTTAGTTTCCTTTCCACATGTGGTAGTATGGTTGAACCTTTGATTCTGAATCAAGTGACTGGATTCAAATGCTGAGTTTGTCACATATTTATTCAGATTAATGCAAAAGTGTCTTGCATATTGGTAATGCTCAATTGATATTTATTAATCATTATTCCTCAGACAAGATTTCTTGCCCTCAAATTCCTTATCTGTAAAATACAAGGATGTACTACAAATCAAGCGTTCTTAAGTAAAAGTCCATGAACTTTTAAAAACATAATAATTTCATTTCAATATATGAATTCCTTTGTACTCCAATGTATTTTATTTTGTGCACCTAAAATATTGCTCTAAACTGTATTCTTTATCAGATTATCAAAGGGATATATGATACAAGAAATGGTTAATAATCTATAAATTAGATGATCTTTGAGTTTCCTATCAGCTTAAAGCCTTATGCTTTGTGCTCCCATACATTGCCTATATTTTTCAGTCTAAGAAAACATCTAGTAGATTGATTCTGTTATAAAATCTAACGTAGCGCTACAGTGTAAGAGGAGAGATTAAGGCATTGCTAAGCAGCATTTTTTGTGGCCTTTCATGGAAAGCTAGCATTGGCTTAAAATACCTCTGTCACTTTCCTATGTTCTTCATTATAATAAACTTTATCCATCCCGTACTCCATATGTTTTCCTGTAATACTTTGTAGCAAACCCTTTGAAATATATAAAATAAGGTATATTGTTTTCAGGGACACAAAGGGGGTCCTTGTTTCCTTTTTAGCTGGAAGAAAATGGAGGGGTAAAGCCTTAAGTGTATATTAGAAAGTTAATGAGTCATAGATTCAAGAGCTGGAAGATGACATGAAAGAAAGTTATTTTGTTCAAATGTCCTCATTAGATAGATTAAAAAAGCAAGTTACATGGAGGTTAAGTGGTTGGTTCAAAGCTACATCAGAAGTGGGATATAAACCCAGTTCATAGGTTGGGTTTGCCCATGGAAATGAAGGCATAGAATTATGAATTGGGTGATGGGATGGTAGAAATGGCATCACCCAGCCTAATTCAGAGTTCCACATCTTTATTTTCACATGTAAAGAAAAATGTATAAATCTCATTAGCTCAAGGACACATTATTCTATGGTACTGAGAGAATACAACATAGCATGCAATGCAAAGACAGATGTTGAATACAAATCATTATGTTTCTCCTTTTTGTATCCATTATATTAAAAAAATGGGAATGAAATGAAGGGTTTTAAAAACAGAATTTACTCCCCCCACCAGTTTATAATCCTAAGTGAGACCCATTAGTATTGAACATAATGGCAAGACCACAATCATCAAAAGTAATAACAACAACAGATGCACCTCATAATATTTTTAATTCTGGCTTTGGGAAACATAGGATCATAGATTTTGAATTGGAAGGAAAATTAGAGAACATTAAGTCAAGTGAATTCCTTTTAAAGATTGAGAATCTTGGACTCAGAAGTTATAAATGACTTGCCCAACGTCATGTAGTCAGTTAGTATCTAAGTTGGAAACTGAATCAAGGTCATTTTGATTCAATTCCATGTCTAGTCCTCTATCCAACACACCTATATTAGATGCTTTTTTTCCCCCCTTAACAAAAGTGGTGGTCATGTGACTCATGTAAAATACAGTTACTATTGATTATCTGTTGTATTTGCATTGTGCATGATTCTACTCCTCTTAACCTGTTTTCATTTCCAATTACACATAATTGAGAACTTAGTCCCATCCTTGCCACTTATTTTACATCACAAATAAAATAAAAAACTATATTTTAGGAAAATAAAATTCTTATCCTCTTAACTAGAGAATAAATATTTTTCTGAGATATATATATATATATATGTATATATGTTAGCTCACCATAAATAGCAAAACCTATTCAAATGACTTGTATAAAAACTCACCACAAATATAACAAAAAGTATTCAGATGATTGACACGTAATCCATAATGAAAATTTAACTAATGTATACCAGCATGAACAAAGTCCAAAACACTAGAGCAAAATAAAAAATAATCAGCCACAATAATTATGTTTGTCAAATAATGCCTGGCATACCACTGAGAACAGTCTATTTCATATTAAGGATTTCTTTCACTATTTGTTTGAACATACCCCCATCCTGTGTCCCACATAGCACATAAACTAAAATTTCACACAGCAAGGGGACAAAAAAACAAATTGACTCATGAATTCTCTCTACCCTTAGTCCTTACCTCCATGATATTACATAATTTATATCAAAATTCATATGTCACTCACTAATTGTGAGTGATAGAGAAATTCTGTTAACTTTTTAAAAATCAGCCTCAAAACCAAGAAACTTCCATGTGACAAAATTCTTGTTAAACAATATATTCATTAAAAAGAATTTGGCCTAACAATCCACATAGGAAAAACTAAGAGGATGAAGAATGCCTACTATCCATATATTTATGTCATTGAATGAAAAACCTATACCAGTACACACGTCATCTATAAACACTGTGAGTGGACAATAAACTGGCCTACAATTCAACAAGGGGAAAGGACACTGCATTGACACTTTTAAAATAACTTGAAACTCCCCCCTGAAACAATGGCTCATTTTTTAAAAGACCAAAGTTCATCTAGTGATGCTATTTAGCTGTAAGTCATGATATGTCATAATCTCTAGAGAAATAAAGTTGTGAACAGCCTAAAGGACAACAAAGAGGTACACAAGAGTCATAAGCAGACTATAACACTATATCTACCAAGAACTGGGCAAGAATAACAATGTATAGGATGTGATTAGAAAGATGCATGACCAGAAAAACAGAAGGCTAACTACATCAATAAGATCAATGATCCATTAAAGTACTTTCAGTTACCCAGTGTTATCCCTAGTACAAAGAGCTCTATCCCTCTTATACACAACTTAAATCCCCAGAATGTGACTTTATATATTTAATAAATTGGTATAGCCTTCTTTTCCAATAGCATTTATCCATACCTCTGATTATAATTGTCATTTAACCATCTCTGATTAAGTATTGAATGACTAAATATGCAATTTGTTAAAAATGAAATCAATAAAACAAAAACATGGATAATTATAATATTTTAACTATGTGAAAGATTCACGAAAAAGTCACCTCAAACTTCATGTAAAACAAGATGATTTGCACCTCTTAACTTCTGAAAATATAGGCCTACACTATTCACTTTCTCTCATGGTACCAATAAAGTCTCTTCTCAAAAATGCTCATGAGAAGATAAAGATAAAAATAACTTCTTCATAAAAGAATATCTCTTCAGTTCTTTCCTTTTTATTTTCTCCTATTCTCTCAAGCTGACAAGCATCTCTTCACCTGTTAAAAAGTCAGGTCAACAAATGTTTCTTTATTAAAAACCTACTATATGCCAGACACTCTGCTTAGCATTGGAATTCTTTTTCATTTCTTTATAAAATAATAAATAAGGTAGTTCTCAAAATAACTCTCTCTGTCTGCCTATCTCTGTCTCTGCCTCTGTTTATCCATTTGTCTGTCTCTTCTTCCCTCCCTCCCTTCCTTCTACTTTATTTTATGGATATTCATGAACATATAAAAACAGATTTTCCATAACTCCATTAAGAGAAGCATCTCATGCAGTATTATTTCCAACTGTAACTCTAAACTACTTTTTCTGAAACATTCCATTTGCCTCTTAAAAATACAGTTATATTATCTAGTGTTTATGAAAGAGCTTAATGAAACAGGTGTTTCATTTATATAAGCAAAGTACAAGAGCCAAGTATAAGAGCCAAAGTATTTTATAGGAAACCATTATCCTTAAGTACTTGATGGTAACTAGACTTATAGCAGAATTACCTGATTATTCTACATTCTGGAAGTTTACCTCACAGCCCATTTCAACATTTGATAAAGAGTGGATCATAGATTTATATTTCTAAAGTATGCCAAAGGCTAACTAGTGCAAACACTCATTTTGTCTTTGAGGAAACTGAGGTAAATAAAAGTTGTGACTTTCCTAGATAGGTTCAGAGGTAGCATTTGAGTTCAAGTGTTCTGATTCTAAATCATAGTTATTCTACTGTCCTTTGTTTCTATTTTGAAGGCCAATCGGGCAACAAAAATGAATAATGTCCAAATTATTTCTGAGGTTTAGTTCCTGAAAAATTCAGGCATCCTTCTTCCTAGAATGACAGGTGGACCATAAGCAAGAAACTCTGACCTAAAATGATGACTTAAAATTTGAAACCCAAAATCTATACTCAGATGACAAAAATCCATAAATTTAAGAACCATTTCTCAACAAGTAGATGTTCAGAGGATGTATTTAGTCCACTGAAAAAGAGAAATGCAAAATATCAACAACCATCTGGAATGAAGTTGAAATCAGAAAAACTGCAAATTATTTTTCTGTGTCTTTTTCCTTTGTTCTCTTCCCCTGTCTCAACATCTCTCCTCTCAATAACTTCTCTTTTACTTTACCAAATACCCATCATTGTAATATTGACCTATATCCATTCTTTAAACAGTGGAATTGATCTGATAAATTAGACCATGTTAGTGACTTAATATCATTCCTAAGATAATTTTCACTTTAAAAGTCATTCTTGAAAGGATAAAGCTTAACTCAATGAAGTTAACCACACCTATTAAAAATATGTAACCTAGAATAAACCAGTGAGGGAAATATTCATTCATTCATTTATTTATGTATTTATGAGAGATACTTATTCATCACCTCACCTATTCTTTACCTATTCTCCTAATATATGAGACTACCTCTGGTGATGATATTAGGAATATGAGAAATTATTAATAGAAAACTAAGAGTATGAGAAGTTAGTGGGAGGGAGAAAGGAATGGGATAAAGTAAGAGCAGCAAAATATTTGAAATCCTGTGATTTTCACTTCTCTTCTACCTCTTATTTGTTCATTCAAATATTTCAGGTATTGCCTAAAACAAAAATGTTCTTTATTCATTGAGCATTCAGCAGCAATTTTTTGGTCTGCTTAAAGAATCAAAAGGTCAATTCAATCGACAGAATTCCCTATCCTTTCAAGTAAATCTCTCCCATCATTTTATGAATCTATTGATAAATTAAATTGATAACTAAGGTTCTATAACACTACATTTTACTCCTTCCTCATCCCTCCCACCAAAAATGATTTAATGTTATGTCTTGTTTTTTAAATATTATCTAATAAGTATAAGATTTTGCTATATTTGGTGACTTTTGTTTATAAGAACTTTTATTACTTCCAAAGCAATTGAAACTGTTTTTAAATTTGCCATTCCTAAAATGTTGATTCTTTAATTTTAATAGGTTTGACATTATATTATATGATATAAATGTAATTAATTTTTTAAGTATTTCAATATTGCAATCAAGTATCCAAGTTAATGCTCATTCATTTTTAGCACTTACACATGGAATCTCATATTTGGAAAACACATTAAAGGCCACCTTTTTCAACCTATATGTAAATATAAATGCACTCTAGAATATATCAGAAATAAAATCCCTTACTTGAATACTATCAATAATATGGAACTCCTTATTACTTCCCAAAGGCAACCCATTTTGTTTTGCAATTGCTAAGAATAATAGTTCATATTTATATCTCTTTAAATTTTACAAAGATCTTCATGTATATTATCCTATGTTTTTGTAAAGCACGTTAGTATGGCATTTTATATGATCTTTTCCCTGTTTTAAAGATCAGGAAACAGGAAACATAGGTCTGAGAGAGAATAAGTCCCTTACTCAGGTCACAAAGTAAATATATGAGGAAGGAATTTGAATTCAGTTCCTCTTAATTCTAAGACCTTTCCTTCATTACTTACTTATAAATGAGTTTCTCTACTACTTTCACTCATTGTTTTTCACAAGTTACCTTCAGGTGGAACTTATCCTCTGTACTATACTGTATTATGGATTCATAGAACCTTATAATGTTAGGGCTAAAAAGACTCTTAATGATAGTCTAGTCCAGTCTGCTTATTTAATATATGAAAAAAAGAAGCTTAGTCAGGTTAGTTTGCCCATCTGGTTAAAGGCAGTGTCAAAACTAAAACTCAAATTTCTTGACATCTAGTCTAAAATTTTGCCACTGTACAATGCCACCACCTCTGACATATCTTTTAGAGAATGTGGCTGTGATGCAGTGAATTGCTTTCTAGAACAAAAATAACATTTAGATCTCCTGATCTCACTTCTCTTTTCCCCAGATATTACCATTTGAATGTGTGGCTTTTCAGTTTGCTGAGATTTTTATCAGGCAAAAAGGCAAGTAAGTGATTTTGGTTTTCAAAAATTGTAACCCACAAGTTCATAATTCTTCCTGTCATATTCCCTTTTCTGTAAGGTGGTGAGTTTATTGTGGTAGCACTCAAAAGGCTGAGCCTGAAAAGTTCTATAACATATGGCATATATTTAACATGGCTTGTGAATTAAAAATAACAGCCTGCCATCTGCCTCTGTGAGTTGATTTTATCAAAGTCTAAATGAGAAGCTCCAAGATGTGAATGTTGTCAATTAAAATATGAAATATTCAGGTTCAGTACAAGGTGAAAGCTTTCAGCTTTTCCTTGTATGAACTTAAGTTACCACCCTACCCCCCAAGCTAAAAAGTGTCATCGAGTTTACACACTGAAGAGTTCATTTAAAGCCAGGATTCCATGACATCATGCATTCTTTCATTTTGCCCACTTTACCTCACAAAATTTAAAAACTTTGTCAAATTTGAAGCTTTTCAATTTACTTTGCTACTTCAAGAATCTGATGAGTGGGTTAATTTGATTTATTTTTTGGTAAACATTATAGTAACATCATAAGCAATGGAATATATTTTCTATCTGTTAGTCTCTTAAGTTATTGGTTCTTGAGCTCCTACTGGACTTGGCAAGATATTAAGTAATGGATATTAATGCACATAAGTACTAGGTAGAATTTTTAATTTATTTTTCTTCATCACATCTTTTTTTTTAAATTGTGTCATTGGGCAGTTCATTTGACCTCTTTGGGTCTTTTCAGTAAAATTAAAGGGTCAGACTACTTGCTATTGAATTAAACAGGAAGCTCTTCTAATTATAAAAAAATGAAACTGATACTTCATTGTACAGCTTGAGAACTTCATAAAAGTGGTCTATTAGGTAAAGTACTAGATTTCCAGGGTTCTGAGTCATCAAATCAGCTAGAATTTAAGGATTCAAAGATATTTTATTTTCCCAATTATATGTAATAAAAATATTCATCATACATTTTCCAAAATTATAAGATCCAAACTATCTCCTGCATTCCCTTACCTCCCCCAACTCAGAAATAGTAAGGAAATTGATCTGGGCCATACATGTATTATTATGCAAAATACACTTCCATATTGCCCATTGTAAATCAGCTAGGATTTGTTGAGTACCTTTTTTGTACGTAGTACAGTGTTACATACAAAAGACAGAAGTAGATGGCATAGTCTTACCTTTGTGAACCTTTCACTCCAGTTGAAGGGGAGTCTTTTATAGAGAATCAGAGACTTTCAGAGTTGGAAAAGGTCTCAATAGTAACTTAAATTACTCATCCATCAAAGGAATATCCACCAATTTTAATTATTTCTAGGGAAGGAGGAAGGAAGTATTGAAAGAATGGAGGGAAGGAAAGAGGAAATGAAGAATGAAGAGAAGAAAAAAGGGACAGAGAAAATAAAGAAGAGGAGACTTCTGGGTTAACATGGCTGCAATCTAGACGCGAATCTCTTCCTCTCCCCAGTACCAAATGAAATAGACTACCTCAAAAGAACATAAAAATCACCTTTGGAAGAACAGAGGGACTCTCCAGTACCCCACAGAAACGAAGGTACGTGGGGCTTGAACATTTCCACACTATAAGGAGGAGGAAAAGCTTACAAAAAAACATGAACTGAGCCTCCCCTTTCCCCAACCCCCCACCAAACCAGAGTAAGGTATCAGAGTGCTCACTGGGACAGGGAGTGAGTGAGGAGCTTCTCTTTCTGGGGGGGCACACCAGGGTCCTTGGGATCTAAAGACTGCAAGGAAACAACCTCTCAGAGTGGTTTCACAGGAAAATCCTAAGCTGAGCAAAGGGGCGGTTGTGCTGAGAGGCTGCGCTGAGCTAAGGGGCGGCCGCACTGAGAGGCTGCACTAAGCAAAGGGGCTGCCGCGCTGAGCACAGGGGCCTGCGCCCTAAGAAACCTCAGAGGCTGGGAAGAACTAGTCTGAGGCAACCTAAATTCACAGAAAACCCGCCCATATCACCCAGACCCCAGCCCAAAAAGGATAGGGGAATAAAACCACCAAAGGGATGGCCCACATGGCCCAAAATCAAGCCTCCAGGAAGAAAGGGAAAAAGGTGACTATTGAAAACTTTTATGGCAGAAGTACCCAAGGAAAAGAAGAGAAAGACGATGAAACCCAAGCAAAATCAAAACATTCCTCCCAAAATGGAAATTATCCACAAGCTCTGGAAGAACTCAAATTGGAGCTTGCCCAAAAGATGGAAACCTTCTGGAAGAAAAATGGGAGAAAGAGATCAGCAATCTGATAGACAAGACTTCACAATTGGAGAAAGAGTTAGAAGCATCTAATAGAAGGGCAGACAAAACTGAAAAGCAAAACCAGTCCCTAACAACCAGAATGAAGCAACTGGAAGGCAGTGAGCATGCCCAAAAGATGGAAAACTTCTGGAAAGAAAAATGGGAGAAGGAGATGAACAGTCTGATAGACAAGGCTTCACAATTGGAGAAAGAGCTGGAAGGTTCTAATAGAAGGGCAGACAAAGCTGAAAAGCAAAACCAGTCCCTAATGACCAGAATTAAGCAACTAGAAGACAGTGAGCATGCAAAACAGCAAGAATTAATAAAGCAAAGCCAAAAAATTAATGAATTAGAAGAAAACACAAAATATCTCACTGGAAAACAGAGGAAGAAGAAACATCGTGAGAATGATTGGTCTGCCCAAAAAACCGGAAATAAACCAAAATCTTGATGCTATACTATAGGAGATTATAGAAGAAAATTGCCCACATGTTCTGGATCAAGGGAGCAAAATAGAAATAGAAAGGGTTCATAGAATACCCTCTATACTAAATCCCCAAAAGACAACCCCCAGGAATGTAATGGCCAAATTCAAGAGCTTCCAAGAAAAGGAGAAAATCCTACAAGCCAAGAAGAGGAGTTTCAGATATAGGGGGACTCCCATAAGGATCACACAGGACTTAGCTGCTAAACACTAAGAGACCACAAAGCATGGAACACGATATTTAGAAAGGCAAGAGAGCTGGATCTCCAACTAAGAATCAACTACCCAGCAAAACTGACTATATACTTCCAAGGGAAAGTATGGGCATTCAACAAAATAGAAGATTTCCAAGAATTTGCTAAGAAAAGACCAGAACGTAGTGGAAAATTTGACATCCAATCACAGAAAGCAAGAGAAACATGAAAAAGTAAATATGAAGAAAAGGGAAAAGGAGATAAATCTTATTTTTTCTTTAAGTCAAACTCTTCAATAAGGACAACATTTACATCAAATTATATATATTAATATGTGGGGAAATATATTGTGTAACTCTCAAAAATTGTATGCACCATAAGAGTAGTTAGAAGAATCATGCATAGGGAAATATTGGGGCATCAAAAAGATTTGGTGAAGGGGGGGCAAAGAAAAGAAAAGGGAGGGGGGGAGCATTGACAATACTAAGACTTACTTCAAGAAATGGGGGGGGGGAATTAAATAGAATAACCTTTCCCATACAAAGATATATACGGGAAGGGAAGGGGAAGATCTCTCATATTAGGAGAGGAAGAGAGTGTGAAGTGGTATTACTTAAACCTTACTCTCAGTGAAACCAACTCTGAGAGAGAAGAACATCTAGATCCAGTGGGATCCTGAATTCTATCTTATCCAAAAGGGTAAGAAAGAAAGGGAAATTAAGGAGGGGGAGAGGGGAAGGGAGCATAAAAAGAGAAGGGCTAGAAAGGGAAGCATACCAAGAGAGGGCACTAGGGGGACTGACCTAAAGTAAATTACTGGTGCAAAAGGATATAGCTAGGGAAGAAAGGTCAGAAATAGGGGAAGATATCAAAATGCCAGGGAATCCACAAGTGACAATCATAACTTTGAACGTGAATGGGATGCACTCACCCATAAAACGTAGACAAATAGCAGATTGGATTAGAACCAAATACCGAACCATATGTTGTCTTCAAGAAACACATATGAGGTGGATTGATACTCACAAGGTTAGAATTAAAGGATGGAGTAAGACCTTTTGGGCCTCAACTGATAGAAAGAAGGTAGGAGTTGCAATCATGATATCTGACAAAGCCAAAGCAAAAATAGATGTGATAAAAAGGGATAGGGAAAGTAAATATATTCTGTTAAAAGGGAATATAGGCAATGAGGAAATATCACTAATCAACATGTATGCACCAAACGGAATAGCATCCAAATTTCTAATGGAGAAACTAGGAGAATTGAAGGAGGAAATAGACAGTAAAACCATATTAGTAGGAGACTTGAACCAACCACTATCAAATTTAGATAAATCAAACCAAAAAATAAATAAGAAAGAGGTAAAATAGGTGAATGAAATCTTATAAAAATTAGAGTTAATAGACATATGGAGAAAAATAAATAGGGACAAAAAGGAATACACCTTCTTCTCGGCACCACATGGCACATTCACAAAAATAGATCATACACTAGGTCACAGAAACATGGCACTCAAATGCAGAAAAGCAGAAATAATAAATGCAACCTTTTCAGATCATAAAGCAATAAAAATATTGATCAGAAAGGGTACATGGAGAGCCAAATCAAAATTAATAGGAAATTAAATAATATGATACTCCAAAATTGGTTAGTCAGAGAACAAATCATAGAAACAATTAATAATTTTGTTGAGGAAAATGACAATGGTGAGATATCCTTTCAAACCTTATGGGATGAAGCCAAGGCAGTACTTAGAGGAAAATTCATATCCCTGAGTGCATATATTAACAAATTAGGGAGGGCAGAGATCAATGAATTGGAAATGAAAATCAAAAAACTTGAAAATGAACAAATCAAAAACCCCCAGAAAAAAAACAAACTAGAGATCCTAAAATTTAAGGGAGAAATTAATAAAATTGAAAGTGATAGAACTATTTCACTAATAAAAAAGACTAGAAGCTGGTACTTTGAAAAAAACTGACAAAATAGACAAAGTACTGGTCAATCTAATTAAAAAAAAGGAAAGAAAAAGGCAAATTAACAGCCTCAAGGATAAAAAGGGGGATCTCACCTCCAATGAAGAGGAGATTAAGGCAATCATTAAAAACTACTTTGCCCAACTATATGGCAATAAATATACTAACCTAAGTGATATGGATGAATATTTACAAAAATATAAACTGCCTAGACTAACAAAAGAAGAAATAGATTTCTTAAATAATCCCATATCAGAAAAAGAAATCCAACAGGCCATCAAAGAACTTCCTAAGAAAAAATCCCCAGGGCGTGATGGATTCACCAGTGAATTCTATCAAACATTCAAAGAACAGCTAATACCAATACTATACAAACTATTTGACATAATAAGCAAAGAGGGAGTACTACCAAATTCCTTTCATGACACATAGTTCTGATCCCAAAGCCAGGCAGGTTAAAAACAGAGAAAGAAAACTATAGGCCAATCTCCCTAATAAATATAGATACAAAAATCTTAAATAGGATACTAGCAAAAAGACTCCAGCAAGTGATCAGAAGAGTCATTCACCATGATCAATTTAGGATTTATACCAGGGATGCAGGGCTGGTTCAGTATTAGGAAAACCATCCACATAATTGACCACATCAACAAGCAAACCAACAAAAATCACATGATTATTTCAATAGATGCAGAAAAAGCCTGTGATAAAATACAACACACATTCCTATTAAAAACACTAGAAAGCATAGGAATAGAAGGTCATTCCTAAAAATAATAAACAGTATATATCTAAAACCATCAGCTAATATCATCTGCAATGGGGATAAACTAGATGCATTCCCAATAAGATCAGGAGTGAAACAAGGATGCCCATTATCACCTCTATTATTTGACATTGTACTAGAAACACTAGCAGTAGCAATTAGAAAAGAAAAAGAAATTGAAGGCATTAAAATAGGCAAGGAGGAGACCAAGTTATCACTCTTTGTGGATGACATGATGGTCTACTTAAAGAATCATAGAGAATCAACCAAAAAGCTAATCGAAATAATCAACAACTTTAGCAAAGTTGCAGGATACAAAATAAACCCACATAAGTCATCAGCATTTCTATATATTTCCAACACAGCCCAGCAGCAAGAACTAGAAAGAGAAATCCCAATCAAAATCACCTTAAACAATAATAAAATACTTGGGAATCTATCTCCCGAAACAAACACAGGAACTATATGAATACAACTACAGAATACCCTCCACACAACTAAAACTAGACTTAAACAATTGGAAGAACATTAACTCCTCATGGGTAGGATGAGCCAATATAATAAAAATGACCATCCTACCCAAACTCATTTATCTATTTAGTGCCATACCCATTGAACTTCCAAAAAAATTTTTTTACTGATTTAGACCATAACATTTTACTGATTAAACCATAACAAAGTTCATTTGGAAGAACAAAGGATCAAGGATATCCAGGGAAACAATGAAAAAAAAATACAAAGGAAGGGGGCCTTGCAGTCCCAGGTCTCAGACTATATTATAAAGCAGTGGTCATCAAAACAATTTGGTACTGGCTAAGAGACAGAAAGGAGGATCAGTGGAATAGACTTGGGGTAAGTGACCTCAGTAGGACAGTATACGACAAACCCAGAGAACCTAGGTTTTGGGACAAAAATACACTATTTCATAAAAACTGCTGGGAAAATTGGAGGACAGTGTGGGAAAAATTAGGTTTAGATCAACACCTCACACCCTACACCAAGTTAAATTGAAAATGGGTGATTGACTTGAACATAAAGAAGGAAACTATAAGAAAATTATGAGAACACAGAATAGTATACATGTCAGACCTTTGGGAAGGGAATGATTTTAAAACCAAGAAAGACTTAGAAAGAGTCACAAAATGCAAAGTAAATAATTTTAATACATCAAATTAAAAAGTTTTTGTACAAACAAAACCAATGTAACTAAAATCAGAAGGAAAGCAACAAATTGGGAAGCAATCTTCATAAAAACCTCTGTCAAAGGCTTAATTACTCAAAATTACAAAGAACTAAATCAATTGTACAAAATATCAAGCCATTCTCCAATTGATAAATGGGCAAGGGTCATGAACAGGCAGTTCTCAGCCAACGAAATCAAAACTATTAATAAGCACATGAAAAAGTGCTCTACATCTCTTAGAATCAGAGAGATGCAAATCAAAACAACTCTGAGGTATCACCTCACACCTAGCAGATTGGCTAACATGACAGCTATGGAAAGTAGTGAATGCTGGAGGGGATTCGGCAAAGTAGGGACACTAATCCATTGCTGGTGAAGGTGTGAATTGATCCAACCATTCTGGAGGGCAATTTGGAACTATGCCCAAAGGGCAATAAAAGACTGTCTGCCCTTTGATCCAGCCATAGCACTGCTGGGTTTGTACCCCAAAGAGATAATAAGCAAAAAGACTTGTACAAGAATATTCATAGCTGCACTCTTTGTGGTGGCCAAAAATTGGAAAATTGGAAAATGAGGAGATGCCCTTCAATTGGGGAATGGCTGAACAAATTGTGGTATATGTTGGTGATGGAATATTATTGTGCTAAAAGGAATAATAAAGTGGAGGAATTCCATGGAGATGGAACAACCTCCAGGAAGTGATGCAGAGCGAAAGGAGCAGAACCTGGAAAACATTGTACACAGAGACCAATACACTGTGGTACAATCGAAGGTAATGGACTTCTCCATTAGGGTCAATGCAATGTCCCAGAACAACTTGCAGGGATCTAAAAAACACTATCCACAAGCAGAGGATAAACTGTGGGAGTAAAAACACCGAGGAAAGGCAATTGCTGGATTACAGGGGTTGAGGGAAAATGACTGAGGAGAGACTAAATGAACACTCTAGTGCAAATACCAGCAACATGGAAATGGGTTTGAATCAAGAACACACGTGAAATCCAGTGGAATCACGCGTCAGCTATGGGGTGGGGGGAGGAAAAGAAAATGATCTTTGTCTCTAATGAATAATGCTTGGAAATGATCAAATAAAAAATTATTAAAAAAAAAAGAAAATAAAAAAAATGAATAGAGGAGGAAGGTATACAACCATTTTCAGTAAAAGTTCTCTAAATCCAAATGATAGAGAATTAGAAAAGTTTTAGGGAATGTTTTCTAAAATGATAGATGAACATTTTTTTTGTTTTGAGCTTTTTTTTTTTACTTCATTTTAAAATTATGCATCATAAATATATAAAATTACACTCTTAAATGTTTATTTAAATTTCTGGTCAAAAGTGATTAGTTACCATTGCTATTCTGCCATTGCCCTCCCTAAGTCAATTGTTGTGAGGCTTAAATAAGATAAACTTTGTAAAGCTCTTTGGAATACTAAGTGTTATATAAATGTCAGTTATTATGATTATGACTGCTAGAAAAAGTTTCCAGCTTCAGAGGCTCTTCATTGAGATCAATGATTTGATAAATTTTATGACCTAAATTACTGACATTAAAATGCAAGTTTCCACCTTTCAAGTAACTTGCCTCTGAAGATCCTTTGAATCCTGTTCTGGCATTTAATTCTCAATGTCTCCCTTTTTATGTTCCTAGTTTCAACATTTTCTAGGGAAAAAAGTGCTGGATGAATTAATTCTGAATTGCCCAATAGAAGGAATAATAGCTTAGGCATCACAGGATCTATGTTTAAATCCTTCTTTTTCTATTAGCTACCTGAATGACCTCAGAAAAGTCTCCTAACCTCTCTGGATCTCAGTTTCCTCACCTTTTTTTTCCATTTGAATTATTTTATTTAGTCAATTTAGAACATTATTCCTTGGTTACAATAATCACATTATTTTCCTCCCTCCTCACCACCCACCTTTTCCCCACAGCCAATGCGCAATTTCATTGGGTATTACTTGTGTCCTTGATCAGAACCTATTTCCATGTTGTTATTTACACAAGGATGTTCATTTAGAGTCTACATCCCCAACCATATCCCTTCAATCCATGTATTCAGGCAGTTGTTTTTCTTCTGTGTTTTTACTCCCACAGTGTTTCCTCTGGATGTGGATAGTGGTTTTTCTTGTAGGTTCCTCCAAGTTGTTCAGGGTTATTGCATTGCCACTAATGGAGAAGTCCATTACATTCTATTGTACCACAGTATATCAGTCTCTGTGTACAATGTTTTCCTGGTTCTGTGCCTCTCACTCTGTATCAATTCCTAGAGGATGTTCCAGTCCCCATGGAATTCCTCCATTTTATTTTTCGTTTGAGTACAATAGTATTCCATCACTAACATATACCACAATTTGTTCAGCCATTCCCAAATTGAAGGGCATCCCCTCATTTTCCAAATTTTTGCTACCACAAACAGTGCCACTATGAATACTTTTGTACATATATTTTTCCTTATTTTCTCTTTGGGGTACAAATCCAGCAGTGCTATGGCTGGATCAAAGGGCAGACAGTCTTTTATCGCCCTTTGGGCATAGTTCCAAATTGCCCTCCAGAATGGTTGAATCAATTCACAACTCCACCAGCAATGAATTAATGCCCCAACTTTGCCACATCCCCTCCAACATTCATTACTTTCCTTTGCTATCATGTTAGCCAATCTGCTAGGTGTGAGGTGATACCTCAGAGTTGTTTCAATTTGCATTTTTCTGAGTATAAGAGATTTAGAACACTTTTTCACATGCTTATTAATAGTTTTGATTTCTTTAACTAAAAATTTCCTATTCATGTCCCTTGCCCATTTATCAATTGGAGAGCGGCTTGATTTTTTGTACAACTGGTTACTTCTTTATAAATTTGAGTAATTAGACCTTTGTCAAAGGTTTTTGTAATGGAGATTGTTTCCCAATTTGTTGCTTTCCATCTAATTTTGGATTCATTAGTTTTGTTTGTAAAAAACTTTTTAATTTGTTATATTCTAAATTATTGATTTAACATTTTGTGATTTTCCTCACCTTTTAAAGGGGTTTACTGTACTATGTGACCTATAAATTTATTTAAAGATTTAAATCGATTATACTATAAAGATTTTAAAGTAGTATATATACTCATGTTTAGAGAATTATAATAAATAGATATAGATGTTAAGCAATTGAGATTTTACTTCCACAACTGTCCAAATATGTATTGAGAAAAAGCTGTTAGGAAGAATGACACTAGCAAAAATCTTGAAAAATTAATTACTATCAGTTTGGAGTACTTCAACCAATCGTGCTGGAAAGGCTTAATATTTCATATCTATGGAAGGAGCAGGAAGAGAGCCCAGAGGCCATCTTCTCTAAACCTTCCATTTTGCTGATGAGCAAACTGAGGGCTAAAGAGGGAAAAGTGACCACCCACATCATACAAAGATTTAGTGTCAGAGGCAGAATTGGAATCCTGTTCCTCAATAGAGTCAGTGCTCTTTAATTTGCTCTTGTCCAATTCTTGACTTAATTTACTATAATTCCACATAAAGAATCCAAACACTGAAGACCTTCCTCTTATTTGATTTTTAAAAATCTATGCTTGTTTATTTTTTCACTATTTAGTAACTCAAATTCATTCACATTTCAACGCTGTGACTACAGCCATGAGCAGTCAGACTTCAGAAGAGGTTCATCTCCTTCAATGTAAAAAGAAAAAAAAAAGTATGAATTGATCCCATTGAGACCAATGAAATTGCCAATAAAAATTCTCATCAGCAAATCTAGAAGCTGACTAAAGATGGGTTGATCATCTAGAAGCCTTTTATTGTTCACTTTTTTGCCTAATACCAGGAAAGCACTTGCTCAATTTAATAGCCAGAGAGGGGACAACTCCCAATACTCATATACCCAGTAAAGTCACTTGATTTAGGAAAATGAGGATTATACACTGTATCCTCTGATGATATCATGGATCCAACAGAATTAACTGATGTATGTACCACAGTCTGTATTTGAAAATAGAAGTAAATATATTCAAGAATGAGTGATATCTTTATGGAACTCATTCATAAAATGAAGGCAGAAAATACTTGAAAGAAGTTTCTAGCTGAGCAGGCTATGGCCCACCAAGATCCAATACTAATGAACCTTGAATGCATTGGGAAGAGTGACTATAGATTAAGAAAGTGATCATTAAGATTTTGCCTAAGGAGGAAAAGACCAAGAAATTTTTCTCTCCTGTTTCTCTATGTGGTATACTTCTTTACAAAAATAATGCAATAAAACAATAAACTACCCCCATAACAGTCATTAGCATTCAACTTAAATGGCCCATCTGTTTTCTCTCATTTTTGACAAAAGACATGATCTAGATTCAGCAAAAAAAATCCTGTATTTGCAGTCAAAGGACTTGGATTCAAGTTCTACCTCTGTTCTTTATTTCAAATGTACACCTTTTAGATCTGTTCTACCTCTTAAAATTAGTATTCTGATGATCCTTTTTTTCTGAAGGCCACTAGATTATGGAGTGGATAAAAAGTTGATCCTGAAGTCAAGAAGATGAGTTCAAATTCAACTGCAGGCACTTACTAATGGTAACACTAAGTGAGTCACTTAATTTCCTTCTGCTTCAGTTTCCTCAACAGTAAAATGAGGATAAAAGAGGCACCTTCCCCCCAGGGTTGTTGTAAGAATGAAATGAGAAAGAGAGGATATTTTTAAAGCATATCTGGGCATAAAATGCTCTTACTAAATGCTTGTTTCCTTTCTTCTTTTTTGCTTCTATTTGTCCTTAATGCAGTATCTTATGTTATTTGTTTTATGTCTTTAAAACTGAGATAAGAATACCTAAAGCACCTAATCCACAGAATTGTTGTGAAATTCAAGTGACATAATGGGTCTAAAATGCCTTACAAACTCTAAAGTACCACATAAATGTCAGTTATCCATTTTATTATTACTTATGATGATTACAAGTCTTCTTTGATAAGAGTCAACAGTCTACTTCCACAGACCTTGTCATTCTTATTCATCTCAAGGCAGATGTTTAATCAGAAGAGTGTGTGTGGTGGTAGGAATGAGGTGGGGAAGCAAATCTAACAAGCCATATGCATCATGAAGAGAGTTTAACCACAGGAATGCCCATGCCACAAATAAATCAATAAAAGCAGTCTATCATAATGAAAACCCATGGTTAATAGATGTGGTACAAGTATATGGGAAATAAGAAATAAGTGGGTTTGTAAGTTTTATTATTTCAAATTACTTCTGATGATTTATGTGAGCAAAAAAAAATAAAAGAAAGAGCCAGAATGAACTGATAAAGAATAAATAGATATTATTTAATCTTAGGCAAGAAATAGAAGAGCATAGGGTTATAGATGTTATTTTTATGTCTGCTTTGAGTCATTGCCAAAAGCCTCAGAAGGAAAATCTTGGTTAACTAGATGGCATATGATAATGAAATTTAAATTAATGGATCACAATATAAAATATCTGACTAAGGAATGCTGGTCAGAGATGTTGTAATAAGAACTGATAATAAGTTATATCTTATACTTTTGAAAACCTGTTCAAAGGGAATGTGGAAGAAGAAAGTGTCCTACATACATCCACCAAACTAAATTGAGTACTGGCGAAATCAGAGAAAAGAGGCAACAAAAACCCTTATAGACTAGATATCTATACCCAAATGCACAAAATGTGAGTGACAAGCAAGATGAATGAGGAATCCAAATGTGAAGAAACCAATATGACAAACAGAACATCTATTCAGAACGAATAATCACCCATTCTTTAAGCTTAAGTTATTTAGTCTTCAGTTAATTTTCATACTCATTTCCATAGTCCCATAACAAATATAATTTTGTTGCATTATGATTGGGGAATTATAAATTTAATATTTCTGGTTTTCTGTTTTAACTATAAAGTTTTTCTGTCTCAATACATGGCCATTTTTTTTGGTAAAGGTACAATGTGCTACTGAGAAAAAGGTTTATTCCTTTTTTTTTCCGATTTAATTCTCTACAGATATCTATCATGTAAATTACCTAACATTTTATTGATCTCCTTGACATCTTCCTTATCATTTTCTTTATCTAGTTCTGAGAAATGAAATTAAAATCTCCCACTTTTTAAATTTTATTTTCTATTTCCATGTGTAATTTCTTTAGCTTTTCCTTTTAAAAATTGGATGCTATATTTGGTGCATATAGATTTCATACTGACAATGTTTCATTATCTATGATACCTTTTAAGATACTGTAGATTTTCTATTTATCCTTTAATTAGAAATATTTTAGTTTTAAATTATATATCACATTAGCTACTCCTACATTTTTGGTCAACTGAAACATAATATATTTTAGTCCATCTCTCTTTCTATTTTTACTTTATTTGTTTTTCTCATTTTTAAATATGTTTCTTGTAAGCAACATACTGTTGGGTTTTTGTTTTTGATACATTCTGCTATCCATTTTCAATTTGTAAGTGAATTCATCCCATTCACATTCAAAGTTGTCATTATTCATTGTGTGTTCCCCTTTATTATATTTTTCTCACTATTTTTTCCTTCTTTGTCTCTCTTTTTATCTTATATATCTTCAAAAATCTCATTTTCCTCTCACCACCTACTCAATTTCTACCCCTTCCTCAATTTCTCCTTTATTTTCCTCCTCAGTTCTTATAAGGTTCCCTTCCTTGTCTGCTTCCCTGGTCTTCCAACTTGTTAATGTTTACTTTTCTATGAGTCCCTACTTTATCTCTCTCTAATTTAATCATATAAATGACCTCTACTATTCCATCCCTTACATTATCCCCTGGCCCTCTTTTTTCTTAATCTAAACTCCTTTCTAATATTTTCTCTTAAATTTTATCCCTTTGCCCTCCTGCCTTCTTATAATTTAATAAAAATATTACCTCTCTATATGTTTGTATTATTCCCTCTTTTATTCAGATCAGATGAGATAAATGCACTAGAATTACCAGTTCTCCAGTCACTTTTTCCTTTCCTTGTAACATTTATTTCATTCATGCCTTTTTTATGTGAGACAATTACTCCATTTTATTTCCTCATCCAATTTTTTCATTCCATTCTATTCAACTCAGTCTCTAAACTCCTCTCTCTATACATGGTCCTTCAAACCACCCAATTATATATATATATATATATATATGTATATATATATATATATATATATATATATATACATATATATATAATAAATTAAGATTTAAACATACCATTTTCCCAAATGAGAAGTAAACAGTTTGACTTTATTAAAGCTTTTATAATTTGTCTTTCATGTTATCTTCTCATATTTCTTCTCATCAGTTCTGGTATTTTCTTGAAAAATATTTGAAAATCTTTTCTTTTGAGAAATGGCCTTTTTTCTTGCATGATGATACTCAGCTTTGCTGTAGAGATTATTCTTGGTTGTAAACCCAACTCTTTGATCTTCAAAATATTGTGTTCCATGCCCTGATGTTTTAAAGTAGAAGCTGCTAAATCTTGCATGTTCCAGATTATTATTTAAACTATTTCTTTCTAGTGGCATCTTGAATTATCTACTTAATTCGGTAGTTATAAAATCAGAAACCACATTAATATAATTATAATTTTAATATTCATTATTATGCAGTGTGTTATATCACATATAATAAATAGCATATTTATATAATTATATATTTTATATATAGTTAATCTATTTATTCAATGTCACCTCAACTAAATTTTCAAAAATTATTTTACTGAACTCTAAAAAAATTAAAAATTTATTGGGGAAAAATAAAAGATCAAGACTATCAAAGAAATTCATGAAAAATATAAATAATATTTAGAAGAACCAGATTTTGACTCTATTACAGATTATCAAAACTATTTCATATTAGTTAAAATTTAGAAAAGTAGATCATTGAAAAGGAACAGAAATACAACAAACAATAGTAAAAGATTATAGTAACCTTGTATTTGACAAAAGAAAAGATTTAAGCTTTAGGGATAAGTATTCAGTAAAAATCATTGGTAAAACTGATGAAAAAGTATAGCAGAAGGGAGATATTGACCAATATCTTACCATTTACAAAGATAAAATCACAAGGGATACATTGCATAGGCATAAAGGTAGATATCTTAAGCAAACTAGAACAGGGAAAATATTACCTATCAGATTTGTTGGTAGGAGAAGAATTTATGAATAAATAAAAGAAAGCATTAGATGATGTAAAATGGATAAATTTAAATAAATTAAATTGAAAATATTTTCTTAAATAAAACTAATAAAGCCAAAAATTAAAAGAAAAGCAGAAAACTGAGGGGAAGTTTTATAGAAAGTTTCTTGTATAATTAAATAAATATAAAATATATAGAGAACTTTGCTAAATTTATAAGAATATTAGCCATCCCCCAATTAATAAGTTGTCAAAAGATATGAATAGTTTTTTGGTGAAGAAATCAAAACTAAAGATGACTACATAAAAATATTGTCATTATTGATTAGAGATATACAAGTCAAAACAATACAGAAAAATCATCTAATGTATCAGATTGTCTAAAATAACAAAATCGCAAAATAACAAATATTGGAAAAGATGTGGGAAAATGGGAACATTAATATACTGTCGATGGAATTATGGACTGATCTAACCATTTTGGAGAAAAATCTGGAATTATACTCAAATTGTTTTAAAACTATAACTTCTGACCCAGCACTACCACTATTAGTTTCATTTCTAAGTTGATCAGGGAAAAATTAAAAGAATCTATAGGTTATGAAATATTTATAGTAGTTCTCTTTGTGGTGATAAAGAGGATACTCATCAATTTGAGAATGAATAAACAAGATGAAGCTTATGATTGTGACTGAATACTAGTGTACCATAAAAAATGACAAGCAGATTAATTAAAAACAAACAAACAAAAAGACCTACATGAAATTAAGAAAAGTGAAATGAGTGGAACCAAGAGAATATATAATCATATTCAGCAACAGAAATATTGTTTAAAGAATGACCTATGTATGTCTACCTCCAGAGAAAGAACCAATAGAAACAAGAAGACATATATGTATACACTCACACACATATGTCTTTTTGTCAAATGATGCCTTCCCTAGTGAAGGGATGGGAGAGAGGGAATGGGGAAAGAGGGAGATACTTGGAATTGTAAAGTAACAAACAAATAATTTTTTTTAGAAAAATCTATCATCTGATAATTATATGGCTTTGGAGAGTGGTATATCTTATTCAAATGAAAAAGATCTAGGGATTTTAGTGGACTAGAAGCTCAATATTAATCATCAATGTGATCTAACAGCTAAAAAGGAGCTAATACAAACTTTGCTTTAAGAGGAAAATACCTTTAAGAAATTAAATGGATATAGTCTCATTGAATTCAGAACTAGTTAGACCACAGTTGAAATGTTGTGTTCAGCTCTTGGTGTCATCTTTGGGAAGGATATTGTTAAACTGGAGAAAGTCTAGAAGAGGACAACCAGGATGGCCAAGGGTCTAGTGATTATGCCATATAAAAACTCTTAAGGAACTGGGGATTTCTATCATTAATTAGAACCTAAGTATCCTGTGTTCCCTCCACTCCATAACAATTCAGGAACAATGTGTTAACATAATTATATCGTATTTTATTACATATTGTTGTAAAACATGTATTACTTATCATATGTATTCATGTGGCTCCTTGTGAAAACATTTGGGTCTCATAAACTATTAGTTCTTGAGGAATTCAAAGAGAACAAAAATACAAGAATTGCAACAAAGAGGGTCTTTAGACATTTACAAGGGATCTTTGCATCTCCTTTTCCTATAAAGTATAGAGGCTGAATTTCAGCTCATCATTACACTCCCTCATTTCAACATTATTCTTGCTCATCACTTCAAATTTCAAAGATATTTCTCCTTTTGTTTATACAACCATTCTTTTTTTAAAATAGTCACATTGTTATTAGCATTACTGTTATCAGATGTACCACCATTTTATTCTAATAACTATGGTTAATCTCCATACTTGTAATAACAAAGTGTATGAAACCAGAAGTAGACAATTAGTTCAATGAACAACCTGGAAATTTTTGTGGCTCAAAAACTTCTTTCAGTACTAAAGAATGAGGAAAAATTTAGACTTTCATCAGATACTATTTCCAAATCATAATCTTTTTAGCTGGGTGGGGAAAATGTTTGTTTTCCTCAAGGAATGTGCTAATTAAGGAAAGAAAAATAAAAAATTCAACAATTTCATTACCAAGAATATATCCTGAAACAGTTAACAAAATCCAAGTGAACTATCTGCTCAAACATTTTAATAGGAACAATCTTCATAACTACAAAAACAACAACAAATCTAGAAGCAAATCTAAGCATCAAACAATAGGGAAATGGTAAATAAAATGTTAATTTAATAAAATATTAGGACATTATATTACAAAACCTGGGCTAAATTACCACAATAGTTGACAGTCAGGATTTTAAAGGATGTTGACAGCAAAAAGACATCCCTTTCTTAGCTTATGTAACTAGGATGAATATAGCATGAAATTCAAAAGATAAATATAAAATCTTATGCTTGGGATCAAAAAATCAACTTCAGAAATGCAATATGGAGAAGGTATGGTTAAGTTCATTTGTCTAAAAATATATGAGACTTTTTGGAAATTCTGTGTAAGCATGGTGGCAGTCTAGAGGTCTCCTCAGCACCGCTGATATAGATTACCTTAAAAGTCCAAAAAAAAAAAAAGAAACAAATTGATAAGAACAAAATGACTCTACAGTAGGGACCCAGATTGAATGTACATGGGATTTGGGCATTTCCACACAATAAGGGGGTGAAAAAGGTCCCACCCAATGGTGAGCTGATATACCCTCCCCCACTCCACCTATGGAGCCAAAGTCAGAGCCAGCTCACAACAGAATCAGTGAGTGAGAGAGGGCCACATTTAGAGTGAGCAAGAAGCACCTCTAGGTCCTTGGGAGCTGACTAAAACCACCAAAAACCTACCCCTGAGTGCAGCTACACCTGAAACCCTGAGGGGCTGGGGAGAACAGAAATTGGGCACTCTCAGGAAGGTGGCACAGAGAAGGGCAGTGAACAGCGGAGGCAAAATACATGTTCCTTAATTCCATACACAGAGAGCCTGCCCACCTCAAACAGATTTCTGACTAAAAAGAGAAATAAAAACCTCCACAGTGATGGCAAATTGTGCACAGGAGCAACAAATACCCTCCAAGAAAAACAAAACAAAACAAAAAAGGCATTGACCCTCAAAAAAATTTTATGGAGGAAAAACCCAGGCTACAGAGGAAATTTAAATTAACCCAAAACCTTCCAAAAAAATGGGAATTGCCCATGAGCTCTGGAAGAATTTAAATTGGAGCTTATCAAAAAGATGGAAGCCTTCTGGCAAGAAAAGTGGGAAATAGCTCAAAGAGAAAACCCAAAGATTATAAGCAGAAAATCAAAAGAATATAACAGAAAACCAGGACTTAAGGACCAGAATTGGGCAACTGGAAACCAATGATATTGCAAAATAGTAAGAATTAATAAAGCAAAGTCAAAAGACTGACAAAATAGAAGAAAATATAAAATATCTCACTGACGAGATGACAGATCAGGAAAACAGATCATGATGAGATAATTTGAGAATCATTGGTCTAACTAAAAAGCCAGAAATAAACAGAAATCTTGGCATCATACTACAAGAAATAATCCAAGAAAACTGCCCTGATGTTCTTGAACAAGGGGGCAAAATAGACATTGAAAGAGTTCATAGAACACCCTCTACACTAAATCTCCAGAAGACAACTCCCAGGAATGTAACTGCCAAATTCCAAAGCTTTCAAGCTAAAGAGAAAATTCTACAAGAACCCAAAAAGAGACAATTCAGATACCAAGGAGCACCAATCAGGATCAAAAAAGACCTGGCAGCTTCCACACTAAAGGACCACAAGGCCTGGAACATGATATTCAGAAAGGCAAGAGAACTGGATCTTCAACCAAGAATCACCTATCCATCAAAACTGACTATATACTTCCAGGGGAAAGAATGAGCCTTCAACAAAATAAAAGATTCCCAGTATTTGTAAACAAAGCAGAAAGTTTGATATCCAAACACAAAGATCAAGAGAAACATGGAAAGGTAAATAAGAAAGAAAAGGGAAAGGGGGAAATTTTTTTTATTCAAACTTTCTTTAAGGGATACAATTAGATCAAATTATATATGTATATATATATATATATGTATATATATATTTATATAAAATATATATGTGTGTGTGTATTAATGTATGGGGAATATGTTATTTGTAACTCAAAATTTGTATTCATTATTATAGTAATTAGAATAATCACTCACAGGAAGAGATTGGGGCATTAAGGGCTATAAAATGATATGCAAAAAAGAAAAAGGGTGTGGGGGGAATCGAGGATGTCACCAATAGATACTTGAGGAAATAAAATAAATAGGATAATTTTTATCACACAAAGATACACATGAGAAGGGGAGGGAAGAATACTCTTATAAGAAGGAGAGGAAGAGAGTGTTAATAGGTAATACTTAAACCTTACTCTAAGTGAAATCAATTCTGAGAGGGAAAAGCATCTAGATCCATTGGGATCTTGAATTCTATCATATCCTACAGTGTAAGTGAGAAGGGAAAACTAAGGGTGGTTGGGGGGAAAGAGTACAAAATGGGAGGAAAAGAGAGGGGGGAGGGAACTTAACAGACCCTAAAAAAACAAGAATGGAACAAAAAGGAAGGGGCCAGAAAGGGAAGCATATTAAGAGAGGGGAATAGGGGGATTGATTAAAAGTAACCCACTGGTTTAAAAGGATATAGCAAAAGAAGAAAGTTCAGAACTAGGAGAGGATATCAAAATGCTAGGGAATTCACAAGTGACAATCATAACTTGGAGCATGATGAACTCACCCGTAAAACATAAACAAATAGGAGAGTGGATTAAAATCCAAAATCCTACCATATGTTGTCTACAAGAAACACACCTGAGGTGGGTAGATACTCACAAGGTTAGAATTAAAGGTTGAAGTAAGACATATTGGGTCTCAACTGATAGAAAGAAGGCAGGAGTTGCAATTGTGATATCAGACAAAGCCAAAGTAAAAATAGATCTCATTAAAAGGGATAGGGAAGGTAAATACATCCTGATAAAAGGGAGTATAGACAATGAGGAAATATCAGTTATAAACATGTATGCACCAAATGGTATAGCATCCAAATTTCTAAAGGAGAAACTAGTGGAAATGAAGGAGGAAATAGATAGTAAAATTATACTAGTGAGAGGCCTGAATCTATAATTATCAAATTTAGATAAATCAAATCAAAAAATAAATATGAAAGAGGTAAAAGATGTGAAAGAAATCTTAGAAAAATTAGAGTTAATAGATATATGGAAAAAAATAAATAAGGACAAAAAAGAATACACCTTCTTTTCATCAGCACATAGTACATTCACAAAGATTGACCATGTACTAGGGCATAAAAACATGGCAAATAATGCAGAAAAGCAGAAATAATAAATGCAACCTTTTTAGATTATAATGCAATAAAAATAATGACAGTAAGGATACATGGAGAGCAAAATAAAAATTTAATTGGAAACTAAATAATATGATTCTCCAAAATTGGTTAGAGAACAAATCATAGATAGAATTATTAATTTCATTGAAGAAAATGACAATGATGAGACATCCTTTCAAATCTATGGGATGCAGCCAAAGCAGTACTCAGGAGAAAATTTATATCCTTGAGTTCATATATTAACAAGTTAGGGAGGGCAGAGATAAATGGTTTCAAAATGCTAATTGAAAAACTTGAAAGTGAACAAATCAAAAACCCCCAGAAGAAAACAAAATTAGAGATCCTAAAAATCAAAGGAGAAATTAATAAAGTCAAAAGTGAAAGAACTATTGAACTAATAAATAAGACTACAAGCTGGTACTTTGACAAAACAAACAAAATAGACTAAGTACTGGTCAATCAAAAAAAAGGAAAGAAGAAAATCAAATTAACAGTATCATAGATGAAAAGAGAGAGCTCACCTCCAATGAAGAGGAAATTAAGGCAATCATTAAAAACTATTTTGCCCAATTACATGTCAATAAATATGCCAATATAGGTGATATGGATGAATATTTACAAAAATATAAACTGCCTAGATTAACAGAAGAAGAAATAGAATTCTTAAATAATCCCATATCAGAACAAGAAATCCAACAGGCCATCAAAGAACTACCTAAGAAAAATCCCAGGGGCCTGATGGATTCACCAGTGAATTCTATCAAACATTCAAATAACAGCTAATCCCAATACTAAACAAACTATTTGACATAATAAGCAAAGAAAGAGTTCTACCAAATTCCTTTTATGACAGAAACATGGTACTGATTCCAAAGCCTGACAGGTCAAAAACAGAGAAAAAAATCTACATACAAATCTTCTTAATGGACCTAGATACAAAAATCTTAAATAGGATACTAGTAAAAAACTCCAGCAAGTCATCACAAGGGTTATTCACTATGATCAGGTAGGATTTATACCAGGAATGCAAGAATGGTTCAATATCAGGAAAACCATCCACACAATTGATCATATCAACAAGCAAACCAACAAAAATCACATGATTATCTCAATAGACGCAGAAAAAGCCTTTTACAAAATACAACACTCATATCTATTAAAAACACTAGAAAGTATAGGAATACAAGGGTCTTTTTATAAACAAAACCAATGTAACCAAAATTAGAAGGGAATAACAAATTGGGAAACAATCTTTATAATAAAAACCTCTGACAAAGGTCTAATTACTTAAATTTATAAAGATTTAAACAAATTATACAAAAAAATCAAGCCAGCATCCAATTGATAAATGGGCAAGTGACATGAATAGGCAATTTTCAGTTAAAGAAATCAAAACTATAAGCACATGAAAAAAAGTTTTCTAAATTTATTATAATCAGAGAAATGCAAATCAAAATAACTCTGAGGTATCACCTCACACCTAGCAGATTGACGAACATGACAGCAATGGAAAGTAATGAATGCCAGAGGAGATGTAGCAAAGTAATTTAACTTAAAAGGTAAACAAAGAAGATTTAAGGAAAAGAAAGAAGGAAGGTCCCAAGACCCTTCCTCTATCTACTGTGCTGAGACTCTCACAGTTGCTGAGATCTCTGGTTAGGGAGATCTGGAGGGAGTGCCTTGCTATCATAGCCATGCAAGACTCAGGGCTCTGACCACAGCTGGCATGGCAACAGCTATAGAAGAGGGGCAGAGAGGAGGGCAGCCTGGTTACAGCCTTCAACCACCACTTCTACATTGCCGGCCTCTGCCTCTGTATGTTTTGGCCTCTGGGCACATCCAGGTCTGCAAATCAGCTCAGCCCACTTAATCCCATCCAGAAATAATGCAGATAAGAAGCCTTCAGAGGGCAGAGAAACTCAATCTCTAATACCTCTCCCCTATCTACTCCACTCAGACCTACTATAAGAATCTGGCCAACAGAGATTGGCTTCAGTCACAACAGAGCTCCATGGTACCACCACAGAAAGCTCCGGGCTCTGACCTGGTAGCTGACAGGGAGGAGGCTGGCAAAAAGAAAGAGAGGAGGATCAAGGTCAGTACTATTGGCCTCCATAACTTCACATTCACCTTCAGTTTCTGATGGCAACTGGGGAAAATCTGGCCTCAAGGCTCATTAATACAACAGGGCAGCTTCATCAGCCTAATCCAGTTAATCAGCAGAGCAAAGAAGAAGGCCCTTCAGGACAGAATTGCCCAAACCCATAGATCCAGCAAATGAACAGAGGAGCAAGAATAGAACCAATGACAAGGCAAAGAAGGAAAATAATATAAGTAAACAAAAGAAAAAGAAAAAAGTAATTATAATCGATGGCTTCTATTCAGGTAATGAAAAAAGAACAAGTGGAATAGAGGAGGATCAAGGAACACCATGCAAAAACTCAGGAACTCCAGCAAAATGGACACAGGCTTTGGAAGAACTCAAAATACAATTCAAAAAACAATTAAGACAGGCTAAAAAAATTGGGAAAAGAATTTAAAAAGCAAAATAGGTCATCAGGAAACAGAGGCACATGATGTAAAGCAAGAAAATACTGTATTTAAAGGCAGAATTGACCACCTTAAAAATGAGGAAAAGAAAGTGAAAAATGACTTACAAATAAAAATAGTCCAAAAGGAAAGGGATGATCAAAATATCAGGGATGAAATGTAGTCTTTAAAAATAAGAATCCAACAACCACAAGGCATCAAGAGTCTATAAAACAAAATCAAAAGAATGAAAAAATTGAGGAAAATATGAAACACCTCATTGATAAAGCAACAGACCTGGAAAATAGATCCAAGCGAGACAATTTAAGAATTATTGGACTGCCAGAAAGTCATGACAAAAGTAAAAAAAACAAAAACAAAAAACTGTACATCATTCTACAGGAAATTATCCAAGAAAACTGCCCTGAAATTCTTGAACAAGAGGATAAAATAGAGATTAAAAGAAATCACAGTTCAAGAACTTCCAGATCAAGGAAAAGATACTATGAACTGCTAAAAAGAAAACATTCTGATATCCTGGAGTCACCATCACAATGATGATGTCAAACACTGATTGTCACAAATAACTAATTACATTTGTTTTTAACTGAAGCCTAATACCCAAAGGATTATTCTATATTTCATGGTTTTATTGACACTCATTCCAAAGGCCTAGTTGTTTTTTTTTAACATTTAATTTATCTCTAATTCTAAAAATTGCTTTTCTATGAGTGAATTCTAAGTTAGGTGGACAGACAATTGACCATTGTCTAAAAGAAACAGCAAACCAATAAATGGATGATTTTCTTTCTATCCAAGTATTTCAGAATCATTATGGATATTGTGGATATATTGTGTTTAATTCTCATGATCACTTAACCTCTTAGTTCCTCATTTGAAAAATAAAGAATCTGGATTGGAAAATGATGTCTTAGTTTCCAACAACCTTTTATGAAATTTTTAAAAAGAGCTTATCTTTAAACTCACACGCCCTTAATTTCAGTGTACTGCTACAGTTGGACAGAGAAGTGGCAAAGTAAATAATATGCTAGGCCTAGAGTTAAGAAGACTCCTCTTCAGTAATCTGAATTTTGTTTGACACTTACTAGCTATGTGATCCTTGGCAAGTCACTAAACCATGTTTGCCTCAGTTTTCTAATCTATAAAATGACCTGGAGAAGGAAAAGGCAAACCCACTCCAGTATTTCTGCAAGGAAAACCCCAAATGAGATCACAAAGAGTCAGAAATGACAAAAAAAAGACAACTGAGCTGTACTGGACAACAATTGAGCTAAACTTTGACAGTTAAGATAACCACTGGAAATTCATTATATGATAATTTTTACCACAAAAAATAATTGTGTCTATCTCTGAAATACAGTCCTCTGCTTAATATTTTATAAGCAAAATTTTTGGCTTGATATATTATTTTCTATTTGTTCAGAGGACTATTTCTTATTGGAGTAGGGATTCTTGAAGCTAGTGTCGAGTCATAGGTTGCAGCACAAAAGTGTAATCAATGGTGCACCTCTTAGGAGAATAATTTTGGGGAGGTACTAAGAAATTTATTTTTATAAATGAGCATTGGATAATTTCAAGGATCACTCATTCTTAAAGTCTTGGCTCCTTTCTCTCAGATACCAAAGTCATCACACATTTAGCCCCAAAGTAACAAAGACAAATCTATTGGTATTTCTGTTCTCTCCCAAAGGAAGATAATTCAGTACCTCGAAGAAAAACCCAAATTAAAGCCTCCTTATTAGATATTCTAGTCATTCCTATGAAGAGCAAGACAACAACAAAAATTGACTGAGCTCAAATATATAGGATTTAAAACATCTATTCTGAAAGAGAAACAAAAGAATAGAGGGTAGTGGGGAAAGTTTAGCTGCCTAGAAGTGAAGGAACAGGATGATAAAGAAGACAGAAAAACTAAGGAGAGGAAAAGGAGATGAAACAGGCAAGGGACTGCAGAGGTTTTGAGACAATGTCTTTATAGGATGCTCCGAGCTGACAGAATGCATAAAAGATTATATTTGGCGGTTTTAGCCCTCTATCTCTCCTGGGAATGCTTCACTTGGCCCAATATCCCCCAAGGGATCATCTTTGAGAAATAAAATGCCTCAAGGGAAGACTGTAGCTTCCAAAGAAGATTGTTTTTTCAAATTGAGCCCACCTGGCTCCAAAGATGGCACCAGTTCAAACAACTTCTTTTACAGTCATGAAAGCCTCAGCCTGAATAAATTTTGCACAGGAGATACAAAGAAACAGCTACCAGTAGCACATGGATTTTACAGAGGAGATGGGAGACCAAGCCAGACTTGACAAATAGTAGGTAAACTAAAAATGATGTTTGTGGTAGGATCAATGTAAGATCAGCTTTAACACCAGATTAGAGCAACAAGACTAAAAAGCTCAGCTTCTAAATAGGAAGGCAAAAATTGGCAAGGAATTAAATTGTATTTTCTTTTATCCAAGTAAGCTTCCACACCTACATGGGGGTCTAGGGTCCAAATAGATAAGAATTGAGTTGTAATAGGGAATAATTCATATTAATCATCTTTATATTTGCACTAATGGTAAGGTTTTCCATGTGCTGATTGCATCAAGACTTAGAATGTTACAGAGATTCCTAAATAAGATATAGAGGCATTCAAAAGAATTTAAAGTAACTATCCAAACAGTAAAACCAAATGGATGCACAGATCAGACAATGAAGTGTGATTGATTTGGCAGCTCATAGTCCTGGTACACTAATAAATAAACATTATGAATAAACAATGAACTCCATTCTGAGATGTATAGAAGGAACTAAATAAGATGGCTTGCCTATGAGATATAATTCAGTACTTTTGATGATACCAAACTACCCCCTGGAACAAAGCGATCAATATTCTTCCAATGATGCCATATATCATGTAATAATTATTCAATAAACATCTATCTATTGGTAAATTAATAATATTTACTATTAATATCATTCAAGTTATTGTCCTGACTCCAGTGAAAATAGGGGGCTTCTTTTACTGAGAAATATTTATGTTTAAATTAATAAGGATAAAAGATCCCTTTGGTATAATGGAATGAGCACTTTAGAATACTAGTAGTTCTGGAGCTGAAGGACTTGAATTTGAATACTACTATCTCTGACAATACCTCCCCTTGAGTAAATCACTTAAACTCTCTGGACCTCAGTTTCCTCATCAGTAAAATAAATGAGATGTACTATATAATGAACTCTTAGTTACCATCAATCCTTTATGAACTTTTTGTTTGAAAATTCTACATTTAAATTCACATCATTAATCTGAATGTACTACTACAGTTACCATGGCCAAGATAACCACTAGAAATTCATCCCATAATAAATTTTTATTCCATGAATAATAATGATGTTCCATCATTCTTTTGTTTTTAATTAAGCTATTAAATTCTTCTTTGCACTTTAACATAACCTGGATTCTATCACTACTTAATGATTTCATGTACTTCACTCTTTTATTTTTTTAAAGACTGCATCTCTCTCTTTCCCAAGCTTGAAATGCAAGGACTACTCATTGCATTGAAAACTTAGATCATAATGGGAACTTTGACCCACCTGAGATATTTCATCCTTTCTTAGGCAACCTAGAAGACCCTCCAAACCCTTGGTGGGGAGGATATAGCATATTAATGCCAAATTCATTGTAGACAGAAATCCCATATTTTTAATACACTGTATCCTAGAGGTCTTGAGCTTGAGATTTATATGCTTTAGTTTCCACAATAGCATGGATTATACATGTGTCCTATTAGCCAAAGTTTCCATTTTTAATGGATTCTATGTTTCTTGAGAAAAGTTAATAATGCTTTATATTTACATACCTTTCAGCAGTAGACTATAAGCTCCATGAAGTCAGGCATTATTTCATTTCTTTCCTTGTATCCATATTGTCTAGCGTGATGCCTTATACATAAAATGCACTTAATCAATTATGATCAAATTTAATATTTATTTTATTTTTAATTTTCTGAATGACAGTTAATATGTCATACACACTGCTATTTTATCTTACTACTAATTTAAAAGTCATGTCATTTCATTGAATCAATTCAGTTTAATTGAACAAAATTTATTAAGGGCTTTCTATGTTAAAAATTCTGTGCTGGATGCCAGAAATACAATGACAAAAAATTAATGTGTCTGCTCTCAAGGAGATTTCATTGTCTTTGGGGATTAGATGGGAAGTGATGAATGGACAAGGACAACCTCTATAAACAAAATGATGGTAAAGTTGTTTCTTTCAGGGGCAAGGTGAGAACTAACAACTGGATGCATATTGGGATCTAGAAAGGCTTTATGCAGGGGGTAGCACTTGAGCAAAGTCTTGAAAGGATCTAAGGATTCTAAGTAGCAAAGATATAGAGGGAAGAATGGAAGATAACCTCTACAACAGTATGGAAGTGGGAAAGGGAGAACCATGTAAAGGAAATTATAATCCGATGCACTCATGTCTTCTACTAACAAAAAATGGCAACACATCTGCATTTCATAATGCCCCATAGGAAAAAAAATCACCTGATTCCAGTTGCGAATGAGTCAACTCAATCCTCAAATTATATACCTATCAATAAATCCCACATAGGACTTTCACAAATTGATGTGATTTACTAGAGTTTTTAATTTTTAGGCACAACCTTTGGGAACCTATGCTCACTTCCAAGCATGTCATATGTAGTCAACAAATCCATGTTGAATTTAACTGATTTTCTATGTAATAATACCTAATGTCTATATAATACATTAAAAACAGTCAGAAAACATTTATTAAGTAAAATGGAGGAAGGAACAGGAAGGAACATGGGAAAAGGACTATAAAAGTCTTGAACTTCCTGTCCAAGGGGTCTTCAACCTGAATCTTGGGCTTGGAGGATCTTGGACTGGGACTGAGGCTTGGAGCTACAACTTGGGACTTTGACCTGGGAGTTTGGCTCTTGGACTGCTTCTGGTAAGACTTCTCCTAAATCTTCTCCTTTGGAATTTCGCTTGGGTAAGTGAAAAGCTGACCCTCCTTTCTTGACCTCTGGACAGATTAATTCCTGAGAGGCCTAACTCTCTTGGAGGAAGTCATGTGGATGGAATCCATGTTTAATTTACCACCAGGTGCTCCAGTTTAGGATTAACAAGCCCTGTGGGCTGACCCGGGGACCAGAACAACATTTAGGGTGATATGATAGACATCTTCTCTATCCTCTTTTATATTTCTCTAATTCCATTCCTTCCACCTTTTTGTAAATAAAACTAATAAAAGTCAATTTGACTTGAGCCATAATATTTTTAAATCGACAACCACAGTATATATTTAGTCAATTAGTTAATTTTAATTCCTTACACAGACAAAGAAAGGGAGGCATGGAAATATTAAGGAATTTGCCAAATCTCACAAAGCTATTAACCATTTCCCAATAGTGAGTTCTTCCCAGGGCATCCTTTTTGGTGAGGGGCCCAAATCAGCCTTGTCTCATTCCCCTCCTAGCTGTGCTTCCATTTTTCAAACTTTACCACTATGCCCCATTCCTTTGCCCTTTTATTTTCTCTAATATCCTTTGCCTTGCTTGGTCTTTAATCCTTTTCTTCTAGTTTTATTTAAAGCTATTAATTTTCAAATCATTCCTTTTTGTCAAGCTTTAAGATTTGTGAAAAGCTTTGTATGTGTAATGACTCTCCCAGAGTCAGCAATCAAGAATTCTTGGCATAAGGAATAAAATAGACATTTATTCTTAAATAGTCAGGGTTAGAATTGGAAGATTAGAGTGTGAGGGGTGAATATTAATTTCAATTGAAATTTAAAAATATTAAAACACTTGTTTCCTAATCAGAAATTTCCTAGGAATTTCCAATTGTTATTTTCTTTGCCAAACTTATCCCTAAAATCTTTCAGAAATTATAGTATGTTGTTTGGGAATGTTGGACAGTTTTTCATAGCAACATAGGATCTTAGATATAAAACTGGTAGGGACCCAGAGGCTTTTTAGTCCAACTGTCTTATTTTATAGATAAGGAAATTGAAATCCAAGGACTTTAAGTAAACTCATTCAGAGTCAGAGAGGAGCCATTGAAATTAGGTCCTCTGATTTGAAAGACAGTTTTTTTTTTCCTACTGTACAATGCTGCCTATCATAATCTACACTCTTTCTGTTACTATGACCGTTACCCTAACACGAATGACTAGCTATCCTTCCAGTAATGCAAAGAAAGGGCCATAAAATATTGAAATCCTGTTTTGTTCAGGTGAAATCAGAAGGGTATGATTTCATAGCACAAACTTGTAAATGAAAAATCTTGAAGGTTAGCAAAGTCAATAAAAACTAAAGCTGTTTGGTGTAGAAAACAGTTTTTAACTATCTGAGGATACTAACAAAGCAACTACTAAAGCCACAGCAGAAATGGCAGTATTGAAAATCTAGAAACGGGAAGATTCCCTCAAATTTAATAACTCTATCCTGAAATAAAATCCTCTTGTAACACCAGAACATCACTCTTATAGAGCTAGTGCCAAACAAATCAAATCACATTCATCTCACTTGATTGATCTGTTGTTTTTCTCCTACACTATGGCTTCCTCCATGTCTTAGCACATTGTAGTTGGAAATGAAAAGGTAAGAGATGATTTTGGCATTCAATCTGTGCAATGTTGTTGAAAAGGACTTCTTGAGGAGATCTGTGTTGTTCCAACAGCCTGCAGTCATTCTGAAATGAGTAGCTCATGATTAAGAGGTCAGTTCTTTTTTTTCCTCCTCCAGCAGCAGCAGATGTTGTTGGCATTATCTGAGTAAACTGTTCGTTGTCTGCAAAACAAAGTTTCCATTAAAAGAAAAAAAATCTAAGTGTACCTTCCCCAGGGGATTACAATCCTATTTTTTTTCCTGGCTTGCTGCCATGATATTTGGGGTTGCTACAAAGATGCTCCATGGAAATTTTCTCCTCCTGGCAGATGCCATCATTAAGTTGGATGAGAATTTCAAGATTTGAGAAGAGATTGGATCATGGTACACAAAAGTTTCTTGTTGCATGACTGTGTAAGCAATCAGCCTTCTTTATTATTTAACCATCAAGGGGAGCTTTTTTCCTTGGTGTAAATGAAGATGAACCTCAGAATAAAACATTGCATCTTAAGCAAGAGCCAGAGGAGTTACTTGTCTATCCTTCGGAAAATCTGGCCAAAAACATCCCCAACTGAACCACTTTGGCCTAAATGGCCAGAGTCAGGAAATTAACATTTTGTAGTTTTATAACACATGGACGTTAATGAGTGTGTGCACTGCATCCTTGATGACTTACTATAGTCTGCCACTGATTATGTTTCCTGACCTCTTCTGGAAAAAAGGGCCTCCCGGTGCTCCTTCAGTTTTCCATATGACATTCATGCCAAGTTGTTTAAGAAAATTAAAAACAATTAATGTGATGTGAGAAAAAATGGAATATTCTCATTAAGCATCACATATTTGGGAAATTATGAGTGTTTTTCTTCATCTTCCTCATTTTCCTAGACCTGTACCAGAATGAATCAAAGATAAAATGTCTATGCCTCACACCCCAGGGTTGTGGTGCCACAGAACTTGCCAAGGGGGACAATGGACAACATCAGAACCAAGGTAATAGATGCCTTAGAATCTTATAAAACTATATTCTTGCCAAAACGTCAGCTGAAGTTGCACTGAGTCCCATCTTAATTTTTTTCCTTCTTAAAAATAGAAGGAAAAAGAAATTCAAGTACTGTTTAAATTCAATGTGACTGAATAATATAGCATGTGCTCATGTTATTACATGAGAATATAGTAAATTAATTTTAAATTCTTAAAGAGATTACTAAATGTCAGGTATTATAATTTATTATTATCTTATTTTCAGCTTGTTTGAGTTCTAAATATAAGTTCATGTTTTTCTTTGTATTCCAGCCACTCACACAATGCATAGCCAAGAATACGTGGCAAATAATCAATTCTTGACTTTGGAATTAATTGATAGAAATAACCCTTGAACAGATTTCTACTAGGGACCAAATAGATAAAATAACTTTTTTGTTATTTAATGTTTTCACCATCAGTATTTATTATCATTTATATAATTCTAATTCAATATAGCAGTGGATTGATAAAAAGTACAGCATATTGAATTAAAGTACAAGCCTTGGAGCCACAAAGAGCTAAGTTCAAGTCCCTATTCTAACACATTAGCTTTGTGACCCTGGCCAAGTCACTTACCTCTTAATGCCTTTAGTAATTCTCTAAGATTATAAACTAGAGAACATTGTTCAGGAAATTTTTCAACAAGGTTTACATACAATGATAAAATTATAGATCTGGAATAATGATAATAATAATAACAATAACAACATATTTGTTAAAAGTACATTTATGCATGATTCTGAACAGGCTAAGAGACCATTCCTTTCTTCTGTGAATTTACAATCCAAAAAAGGTCAACAATCTAGCTAACTAATTATGAGTCCCTTGGTATATCACTGCACTTCCCTAGGTCTTTTTTCTTCTGTAAAATAGAGATAATTATGATTGGCTTTCCCATTTAAGTTTTAGTAAGGATCAAAATGAGATAATAATATTATGAAAATCATTGGAAGGATTAAGAGAACCTAATAAATTACATTCAATCGGTTTAGCCAATTTGATCCACTCATTTTTGTGCCATTGAGTAAACTGGAGCAAGATAATAAAATGACTTACTCTCTACCATTGACTCTCATCTTCGCCCTCTGATTTGGTTGAAGATTAGAAGTAATGAGTTTCAGGTTTTAGAACTTACTCTGATGAAGATAGCCTAGATCAAATTTGCCAAGAGTTATGGATCCAGAGAAGTGTATATGTTAGTCTTGTAAAATATTCAAATGTGGAATCTAACCTTCCTTCTGACGATCACTAGCTGCTGGCCTCTGAATGCTAGACAGAAACTGGGAATGATATCCTTAAAGATTGCCATTGATAAGAGCACAGTGACTATACACACTCACATTTATTTTGGTTCTGGCCGGAGCACAAATGAATGAAAATATACTTAGTAAGCACTTACTATGTACAAAAGACTGCTAATCACTGAGAATACAAATAGAAAAGCAAGATGGTTCTTGTTTTCAGAGAACTCACATTCCTATTGGAATTGGAGACATTATATACATACATACATACATACATACAGATAGATAGATAGATAGATAGATAGATAGATAGATAGATAGATAGATAGATAGATAGATAATCTTAACTTGGAGTCAGATAAAAATGTCACAAGTCCTTATGGCACAGATGTAAATTAGACGGCAATACATCTGCATTTTCTATGTTACTTCCACTAATAAAATCCCAGTTCTGGTGTTGAACCATTTAACAGTGTCTGAGACTTTGGTGTTAAGAACTTCCCCTCTCTCTACAATATTCTGGGGTCTCTATAGCTATGCCTGCTGAGGAAGCTAGGGTTATAGTACCTGGAGAGGCAATTGCTAAGTCATAATGCCCCAAGGGTTGTATCCATGTATGATTTGGGGAGAGGTTGGCTAGAGGAAGGTTCTGTGTTCTATGAAGGGTTTAGAGAAGGTACTACTCTTCCAGGCACTCTTGGGCTATTAATGGCAGTTTGTGTGGGTTGAAATGATGATTTCTACTTGATAAACATTTCTACTTTTAATGATTCCTACTGACTATATTAGAAAACAGGGAAGGTGGCTTTAATACAGCAGAGAACTAGGGAGAAGCTCTTTTTCCCAAAGGTTCTTTGGACTTCAGGTACAGGTAGGGCTAGCTGTCTCCCTGGGGTTTGTGGGGAGGTGGAGATGAAGATGGTGCTAGTAGTTTGATCTACCTGGGATATGCTATATTTTTTCTCTCCTTAAGAGTACCTTGTTGTTTCATGTAGCATTCAACACTTGAACTGACACATCATTAATTTGATTTTTGTGACATTTATCTTATTTATCCTTCCCTCAGAACAGAATGCTGAAATAAAGACCACATATAAGTAAACATGAGTGTTCCTCCTATTTCAAATGGAAAAAATTCATAATTGAAATTTAAACTGGAACTAAAATATTTGTAGCTTTAGAATTAGACTCTAAACTCCCAGAAAGGAAGAACTGTATCTGAGTCTCTGAATAGCTGCATCTTTTATAAATGCTCCTGATAATGACAATGACCTCTAACGTCACTATATCAAAACATATTACCATTGGCTATATCTTTTATGATCAAGTGTTATCTGCTAAAAAGTATAATAACAACCATGAGATTAAATTGAAAATCTTTTACACAGACAAAATTGATGAAGCTAAGATACAAAGAAATTATTAACTTGGGGGAAAAGAAACATCTTCAAAGGGAATATTTCTGCTAAGTGTCTAATATTCAAGAAGTTGTTGGCTAGTATTGCTAAACTGTTTTTTCCCCACATTTTTATTCTTTTTTATGATGAATGACCTTCTGGGGAAATATACACTGAGAAATATAAAGGGTATAAGATCAAAACCAAAACAGCACATGAGCCTTGGAGTTCAGAAGACCTGGATTTCAACTCCCACTTGTGACACACATTTACAATGTTTGTTCCTGGGTGAAGCACGTAACCTTCTAGTGCTACAGGCAACTCTCCAAGAATATTAATTGGAAAGGAGTTACTAATTTACATCATTGGAGAGAGTTCCTTTCAATGAAGAAATCAAAGGTCTCCCTAAGCTCGTACAAGTAAAAATAAAAATATATTTAAATAATACTTTAACATTACTATTTTACCCTTCCATTCTTTAAATCTGAAGCTATGTTTTCATTTGTATATGGAATACTTCATCAGAACTCAAGCCTCCAATGATAGAGATCAGCAAATACTTAGAAAATAATAGTCTTGTAGTTATGTTCATATAATTCCTGAATTAGTCTTGGCAAATAGATTCCCAGATATTTTATATTGTCTAGAGAGATTTTCAATGGAGTTTCTTTTTCTACCTCTTGCTACTGAGTTTTGTTGGGAATATATAGAAATGCTGATGATTTATGTGGGTTTATTTTGTGCCCTGCAACTTTGCTGAAGTTAATTATTTCCTTATTTGATTTTCTCCCATTCCCTAGGTATACCATCATATCATCTGCAAAGAGTGATAGTTTGGTTTCCTCA